>NC_134397.1:215922599-216169349 GCF_050003625.1 Haematobia irritans | reverse complement strand
AAAATTTTGGCAACTTTTTTTTTGACATAAAATGTTGACAACATTTTCTATAGAAATAAAATGTTGACAAAATTTTCTATAGAAATAAAATTTTGACAAAATTTTTTACAGACATAAAATGTTGACAAAATTTTCAATAGAAATCAAATTTTGCAAAATTTTCTATGGAAATAAAGTTTTGACAAAATTTTCTATAGAAGTAAAATTTTCACAAAATTTTCTATATAAATAAAATTTTGACAAAATTTTCTATATAAATAAAATTTTGAAAAAATTTTCTATATAAGTAAAATTTTGACAAAAATTTCTACAGAAATAAAATTTTGAAAAGAAATAAAAATTTTACAAAATTTCATATCGAAGTAAAATTTGGGAAAATTTTTATCTATTAATTAATTTAATTTGGAAAAATGGTCCGCTGGTATGAATTTTGGTCCAATTGTGGAAAAATGTTGATCCAAAATAAAAATTCATTGTGGCAACACTGTATAGCAATCACTCAAAATCTCAATTGCATTTTAATTTTATATGATACCTTGGTACCATTCCAATGATAAATGTTTTTCTCTTTATCCCAATTGTTTGTTTTTTACAACACTCAAAAACTCACTACATTTAACCGATCACTATGCAAGAAGCATTAGCGATTGATAAAAAAAACTTTAAAGTGCAACCCTCTGATTGGACGAACCTTAGGCCGATCTAGAGGTTTGCTTTCACGGTTGCCACTCGAGCCAAAAATAATCTACCACATTTTGGAGAAAATTTCACCAAAAAACTACGTTACGTTAGGTTAGGTTAGGTTAGGTTAGGTGGCAGCCCGATGTATCAGGCTCACTTAGACTATTCAGTCCATTGTGATACCACATTGGTGAACTTCTCTCTTATCACTGATAATCCACCGCAGAAAAACTTTGTGGTGTTCGGTCGAAGCAGGAATCGAACCCACGACCTTGTGTATGCAAGGCGGGCATGCTAACCATTGCACCACGGCGGCTCCCAAAAAATATTATTTTGCAAAATTTGTATAGAAAATCTTGTCAAGATTTTATTCCTATAGAAAATTTTGTCAACATTTTATTTCTATAGGAAATCTTGTCAACATTTTATTTCCACAAAAATTTTGTCAATTGTTTCTATAAAAATTTTGTCAAAATTTTATTTCTTAGAAAATTTTCTCAAAATTTTATTTCTTAGAAAATTTTCTCAAAATTTTATTTCTATAGAAAATGTTGTTAAAATTTTATTTCCATAGAAAATTTTGTCAAAATTTTATTTCTAAAAAAAATTTTGACAAAATATTCTGAAATATTCTATTATTTCAAAAAAAAAGAATGTTGTCAACATTTTATTTCTTAGAAAATTTTCTCTAAATTTTATTTCTATAGAAAATTTTGTTAAAATTTTATTTCCATAGAAAATTTTGTTAAAATTTTATTTCTTTAAAAAATTTTGACAAAATTTTATTATTAATTTGTATAGAAAATTTTGTCAAAATTTTGGCAAAATTCTATTTCTGTAGAAAATTTTGTCAAAATTTTATTTCTATAAAAAATTTTGACAAAATTTTATTATTAATTTGTATAGAAAATTTTGTCAAAATTTTTACAAAATTCTATTTCTGTAGAAAATTTTGACAAAATTCTATTTCTATAGAAAATTTTGACAAAATTTTATTGTTATGTCAGCCTGATATTAACGCAGGCTGGTTTTTCGTCCAAATCAATTACTTTACATTAATTACAATTTTAAATGCGAGCTAATTGGACATGAAGATTAAGGAATTGGTATTATTATGGTATTGAAAAAAAAAATGCCAGATACCCATCTTACAAGCCTGACTATACATATGTTTCAGTGTTGGCTAATCCATAGTTTCCATAGTCTCTAGTAAGATCTGGCTGGTTGAGGTGATTCAATTTGGGTCTTATATGCTAATTTCTTATGGAAATTACACACGAGAATCATTTCTCCCAAGTTGAATCATATTTTCACCACCACTGTGCATCATCTTCTAAAAAAATTTTGTCAATATTTTACTTCTAAAGGAAATTTTATTTCTATGGAAAATTTTGTTAAAATTTTATTTCTATTGAAAATTTTGACAAAATTTTATTTCTATAGAAAATTTTGACAAAATTTTATTTCTATAGAAAATTTTGACAAAATTTTGTTCAATAGAAAATTTTGACAACATTTTATGTGCAAAAAAAATGTTGTCAAAATTTTATTTCTTGGAAAATTTACTCTAAATTTTATTTCTATAGAAAATTTTATTAAAATTTTATTTCCATAGAAAATTTTGTCAAAATTTTATTTCTATAAAAAATTTTGACAAAATTTTATTATTAATTTGTATAGAACATTTTGTCAAAGTTTTTTTCTATAGAAAATTTTGTAAACATTTTATTTCTATAGAAAATTTTGTCAAAATTCTATTTCTATAAAAAATTTTGACAAAATTCTATTTCTATAGAAAATTTCGACAAAATTTTATTTCCAAAAATTTTTTGTCAATATTTTATTTCTAAAGGAAATTTTATATCTATGGAAAATTTTGTTAAAATTTTATTTCTATAAAAAATTTTTACAAAAATTTTGCTCAATAGATAATTTTGACAAAATTTTATTTGCAAAAAAAAAAATGTTGTCAAAATTTCATTCGTTTTGTTTGTTATTGTTGGCTTCTCTTCAATCGTTATTCCAATAAAAATAAAATCTTTTCAAAATTTTCTATGGAAATAAAAAAAGTAATATTTCGCAAAATTTACCAAAACATCAAGAATTCTACCATTCTACTAAACAGAATCATCTCCTGAGTCGATCTAGCCCTTGTTGTTCGTCCGTCTGTCCATGTATATGTTGTTCGCTGGTTTCCGTTCACAATTCATAAACGATTTTGATGAAATGTAGGACAGGGTGTTTTGTTGGCACAAGGACGAAAGCTATTGAATTTGAAAAAAAAAATCGGATTGAATCTTGATATAGATCCCAATTATATGTATCATTCGATTTCGACAAATGGGGTCATATTGCTCTTAGTTACTAACCGATCGTTGTCAAGTTTGACATAAAGCAGCACACTTCAAATCTGCAAAACATCATCAAAATCGCTTCAGATTAAGATCTAGCTCCCATATATTTGTATAGTCCGATTTTCTTAAATTTGTCCATAAAACCCTCATTTATTAACTGATACTATACCTGCTAAAAATCATCGAAATCAGTTCAGATTTAGATTCAGCGCCCATATATACGCGTCGCTCGATTTTTCCAAATTTGCCCATAAACCCCTTATTTGTTAACTGATCTTACTCAAAGTTGGCACAATTCACTATTTTATAATATCAATTAACGGTCATTTTCATGTAGCTCCATTAGGCTTTAATTGTCAGTTAACAGAAAGTAAATTGAAAATACCTTCTCTCCGGTTAACTTTGAGTGAATTTTTTTCATCAGTTAAGTTCCCAACTGGCATATGGAATATATAGGCAAGATGACAGGTATGCCCATAATAGGGTTTAAAAGTTCGTTAGTTAACGGAGCACTAACGCAGCTTCATGAAAATGGGGGTAAGCCTACTGAATATCATTCAAAACTGCTCAGATTTAGTTCTTATGTGTAGGTTACGCTCGATTTTGTTAAATTTGGCCATAATATCCTTATTTATTAACCGATCTTAATCAAATTTCAAATATGTCCATATTCCCCTCACTTACTAACCGTTGATAATTTAAATGTATATTAATCACTCCTCGAAAATTTTGTTTAGTAAAACCTTCTAACCAAGCTTTGTTATTGCAAATGATCCACCCTAATATTCGCCATTAGTCTTGTATTATAGTATGTGTTGGCATGAATATATGTAAAATATCATTATGCCATACTCACTGGCATTATAAATGGGTGCTGATGTTATTTTTCATGTGTGTAAAAAACAACAACAACAAAAAAAATTACAATCTTACTCCAACATTCTTCCGTTCATGTTCAATGTTAGCCAGCTAAGAGAGTAGTGAGTGTAGGGAGCTCATAATGAGGACATTTTTGGTGTTTATACATTTTAAGAGAGATTGACAAAGTGGGAGAGAGAGAAGGGAAAACCACATTCTGCATTCTTATGTCAAAGTTTGGCATTAAGATACGACATCCTTACTGTTGATGTGAATTTTTTTTAAGAATTTATGCATGCTCACTTTTGTATTACGCACAGAATGAAGACAGGGCAATCACACTTTCAACAAATATTCTTGGCTGTGCATTTTTTATGGCGAAGAGATATTTTCACATATTCACTCACAAGTCAAGACAAAGTAAGAGGAAGATAAATTTGCAAACTTTAAGTCATTATGGGTTTTTGGCAAACGAAAGAAGTTAATCATATAGAATTTTTCATACGCAGAAAACTTCTTATAATTATTGACTTGAGAGAAGAAATTCTTAGTAATACGGATACTGTTGTGTTTTTAATTTTTGATATGTTTCTTTGGAAGATATAAAATAAGTTTTTAATTCTTGAGTAGCACTGAGAGATATTTCTTCATTAAGATGGATACTATGTTGGGAGTTTTCCACACAATTGGTGCACTAAGAGTGAAAAATGCACTGAAGAAATATTGCTATGATTTACGAATACGTTTTTTGCTTAGCAGAGAAGACGCATTTCTCTGATATAAAGTTTTTTCCTTGTTCAAAAGTCGATAAACTTTTCAGCGAAGTCGTTTTGTCTTTATAATTAAGAAATTTTGTTCGATTTGTCAAAATTTTATTTCTATAGAAAATTTTGTCAAAGTTTTGTTTCTATAGAAACATTTGTCTAAATTTTATTTCTATACAAAATTTTATTTCTAAAGAAAATTTTGTTAAAAAACATTATTTTCCTCTGTTGGTTAAGCTACAGATGTAGTTTAGTCAATGCATGGTTTTAAGCTGAAATCAAAAAAACAACAACAATGATTAAAAAACAAAACCAACAATAACAAAACAAAACTAATGAAAGAAGAGGAAGCACGCTCAAAATAAACCCAGCCAACGGCACTCAAATCGATGATTTGACGGTGGCAACGGAAAAGAGATATGTTTGTACAAATTATTTCGGCATAAGCCGGCTATCATGTAAAACCTTTTTTCGGAAGGTTCAAGTGTGGTTCATTGTTGGGTTTAATGAACCGCCTGAATTTATTCTGATAAATGGTTTATAGTTTTGCTGCAAGTAGACGATGCTGATGAGGAATGTGGTAAACGTGCGTCCATCCAACCATCTTGCAGTCTATAGGGCTTTGCCCAAATAAATTTGACAAACATTCTTTTCCTCTGTTGGTTAAGCTACACTTGTAGTTTAGTCAATGCATGGTTTTAAGCTGAAATCAAAAAACAACAACAATGATTAAAGAACAAAACCAACAATAACAAAACAAAACGAATTTTATATCTATAGAAAAATTTGTCACCATTTTATTTCTTTAGAACAATTTGTCAAATCTTTATTTCTGTAGACAATTTTATTTCTATAAAATGTTTTATCAAAATTTTATTTCCATAGGAAATTTTGTCAAAATATTATTTGTAAAGCAGTTTTTCCCAACAATTTCATATCTATAGAAAATTTTGTCAAAATTTTATTTCTAAAGCAAATTTTGTTAAAATTTTATTTCTATAGAAAATTTTGTCAAAATTTTATTTCTATAGAAAATTTTGTCAATATTTTATTTCTATAGAAAATTTTGTCAACGTTTTATTTCTATAGAAAATTTTGTGAAAATTTTATTTCTATAGAAAATTTTGTCCAAAATTTTATTTCTATAAAGAATTTTGCCAAAATTTTATTCCTATAAAAAATTTTGTCAAAATTTTATTTCTATAGAAAATATTGTCAAAATTTTATTTCTTTAGAAAACTTTGTCAACAATTTATTTCTATAGAAAATTTTGTCAAAACATTTCTAAAGAAAATTTTGTTAAAATCTTATTTCTATATTTTATTCAAAATTTTTTTCTATAGAAAATTTTGTCAATTTTTTATTACTATAGATAATTTTATTTCTATAGACAATTCTGTCAACATTTTATTTCTATAAAATTTGTTGTCAAAATTTTTTTTCTATAGAAAATTTTGTCAAATTTTTATTACTATAGATAATTTTATTTCTATAGACAATTCTGTCAACATTTTATTTCTATAAAATTTGTTGTCAAAATTTTATTTCTATAGAAAATTTTGTCAAAATTTTATTTCTTTAGAAAATTTTGTCAAAATTTTATTTCTACGGAAAACTTTGTCAAAATTTTATTTCTTTAGAAAATTAGTCAACATTTTATTTCTATAGAAAATTTTGGCGAAATTTTATTGCTATAGAAAATTTTGTCAACATTTTATTTGCAAAAAATTGGTGTTTATATTTTATTCTTAAAGAAAATTTTGTCAAAATTTTATTTCGATAGAAAAATTTGTAAAATTGTAATTTCTATAGATAATTTTGTCAAAATTTTATTTCTATAAAAAATTTTGTCAAAACTTTATTTCTATAGAAAATTTTGTCAAAATTTTATTTCTTTAGAAAATTTTGTCAAAATTTTATTTCTATAGAAAATTTTGTCCAAAATTTTATTTCTGTAGAAAATTTTTTAAAAATTTTATTTCTATAGATAATTTGGTCAAAATTGTTTTGTCAAAATTTAATTTCTATAGAAATCTTTGCCAAAATTTTATTTCTTTAGAAAATTAGTCAACATTTTATTTCTATAGAAAATTTTGACGAACTTTTACTGCTGTAGAAAATTTTGTCAACATTTTATTTGCAAAAAAATGTTGTTTATATTTTATTCTTAAAGAAAATGTTGTCAAAATTTTATTTCGATAGAAAAATTTGTTAAATTTTAATTTCTATAGATAATTTTGTCAAAATTTTATTTCTATAAAAAATTTGTCAAAATTTTATTTCTATAGAAAATTTTGTCAAAATTTTATTTCTTTAGAAAATTTTGTCAACATTTTATTTCTAAAGAAAATTTTGTCCACAATTTTATTTCTATAGAAAATTTTTTAAAAATTTGATTTCTATAAAAAATTTTGTCAAAATTTTATTCCTATAAAAAATTTTGTCAAAATTTTATTTCTATAGAAAATATTGTCAAAATTTTATTTCTTTAGAAAACTTTGTCAACAATTTATTTCTATAGAAAATTTTGTCAAAACATTTCTATAGAACATTTTGTCAAAACATTTCTAAAGAAAATTTTGTTAAAATGTTATTTCTATATTATATTCAAATTTTTTTTTTTCTATAGACAATTTTGTCAAATTTCTATTAATATAGATAATTTTATATCTATAGACAATTCTGTCAACATTTTATTTCTATAAAATATGTTGTCAAAATTTTATTTCTATAGAAAATTTCGTCAAAATATTATTTCTAAAGAAAATTTTGTCAAAATTTTATTTCTATGGAAAATTTTGTCAAAATTTTATTTCTCTAGAAAATTTTGTCAAAATTTTATTTCTTTAGAAAATTTTGTCAACATTTTATTTCTATTGAAAATTTTGTCAAAATTGTATTTCTATAGAAAATTTTGTCAACATTTTATTTCTATAGATAATTTGGTCAAAATTGTATTTCTATAGAAAATTTTTCAAAATATTATTTCTATAGAAAACTTTGTCAAAATTTTATTTCTTTAGAAAATTAGTAAACATTTTATTTCTATAGAAAATTTTGACGAAATTTTATTGCTATAGAAAATTTTGCCAAAATTTTATTTGCAAAAAAATGTTGTTTATATTTTATTCTTAAAGAAAATTTTGTCAAAATTTTATTTCGATAGAAAAATTTGTTAAATTGTAATTTCTATAGATAATTTTGTCAACATTTTATTTCTATAAAAAATTTTGTCAAAATTTTAATTCTATAAAAAATTTTGTCAAATTTTTATTTCTATAGAAAATCTTGTCAAAGTTTTATTTCTATAGACATTTTTGTGAACATTTTATTTCTATAAAATATTTTGTCAAAATGTTATTTCTATAGAAAATTTTGTCAAAATTTTATTTCTTTAGAAAATTTTGTCAAAATTTTATTTTTATAGAAAACTTTGTCCAAAATTTTATTTCTATAGAAAAATTTTTAAAAATTTTATTTCTATAGAAAATTTTTTAAAAATTTTATTTCTATAGAAAATTTTTTAAAAATTTTATTTCTATAGAAAATTTTTTAAAAATTTTATTTCTATAAAAAATTTTGTCAACATTTTATTCCCATAAAAAAATTTTGTCAAAATTTTATTTCTATAGAAAATATTGTAAAAATTTTATTTCTTTAGAAAATTTTGTCAAAATTTGATTTGTGTAGAAAATTTTGTCAGAATTGGATTTCTATATAAAATGTTGTCAAAATATTATTTCTAAAGAATATTTTATCGAAATTTTATTTCTATAGAAAATTTTGTCAACATTTTATTTCTGTAGAAAATTTTGTCAAAATTGGATTTCTATAGAAAATGTTGTCAAAATATTATTTCTAAAGAATATTTTATCGAAATTTTATTTCTAAAGAATTTTTTGTCAACATTTTATTTCTATAGAAAATTTTGTCAAAATTTTATTTCTAAAGAAAATTTTGTTGAAATTTTATTTCCAAAGAAATTTTTGTCAACATTTTATTTCTATAGAAAATTTTGTCAAAATTTTATTTCTAAAGAAAATTTTGTTAAAATTTTATTTCTATAGAAAATTATGTGAAAATATCATTTGTAAAGAAATTTTTGTCAACATTTTATTTCTATAGAAAATTTTGTCAAAATTTTATTTCTAAAGAAATTTTTATTTCTTTAATCATTGTTGTTGTTTTTTATTGCAGCTTAAAACCATACATTGACTAAACTACAAGTGTAGCTTAACCAACAGAGGAAAACAATGTTTGTCAAATTTATTTGGGCAAAGCCCTATAGACTGCTAGATGGTTGGATGTACAGCTGTTTCGGAATTACCACATTTCTCATCAGCATCCTCTACTTGCAGCAAAACTATCAACCAATTATCAGAATAAATTCGGGTAATTCACTCAACCCAAAGTGAACTACATTTGAACCTTCCGAAAAAAGGTTTGATAGTCGGGTACTGCCTAAACAAATTTGCAAGCATATCCCTTTTCCTTTACCAATCTCAAATCATCGATTTGAATGTAGTTGGCTGGGTTTGTTTTTGAGCGTGCTTCCTCTATCTTCATTTGGATTGGATTTAATTTTTTTTCTTTAATCATTGGTGTTGTTTTTGATTTCAGCTTCAACCAATAGAGGAAAATAATGTTTGTCAAATTTATGTGGGTAAAGCCAAACGCACGTTTCGGAATTACCACATTCCTCATCAGCATCCTCTTATTGCAGCAAAACTGTCAACCAATTATCAGAATAAATTCAGGCAGAATGTTTTGTCAAAATTTTGTTTCTATATTCAATTTTGTCAAATTTTTATCAAAATTTTATTTCTACTAAAAATTTTGTCAAAATTTTATTTCGTTAGTAAATTAGTAAAAATTTTATTCCTATAGAAAATTTTGTCGAAATTTCATTGCTATAGAAAATTTCGTCAAAATTTTATTTCTGTACAAAATTTTGTCAAAATTTTATTTTATAGAAAATTTCGTTAAAATTTCATTTCTATAGAAAATTTTTTCAACATTTTATTTTTATAGAAAAATTGGTTAAAATTTTATTTCTATAGAAAATTTCTTCAAAATTTTATTTCTATAGAAAATAACTAACTCACAACATTCGAAAATATGGGTTAATTTTTGATCAGACCTCGTATGACATAAAATGTATTTCATGTATTGACATTTGAATTTTTGTAAAAAAATTTCGTTATTTTATGCAAATTATTATACATATATTCTATAAGAATGTGGCTTCTTGTTGTCTTTCCCATCCGGAATGACAACAGTTACATATCCTTCTGCTGTGGTAGAGGGAGAACACAAAAGTTTTCCCCCTTTTGTTGTTGGTGACAAACTTTAAAATATTTGCAATTTGTTATTCGTAAGCAGACAAAAGAGATTCATTTCATGTAACAAAATATTTGGATCTTTTCTAAATTTTTGTTATGCATATTTGATTTTATTACGTAAAATTTTGCATGTATATGTATGTGGATTATATATCAAAAATGCAAAAGAATAAAATATTTAGCAAATGAAATCATCTTTTGTTTGTATGTAAATGTAAAAGTTTTATATTTCTAATCTTGTTTTATTGGAAAAGTTTCACGAAACTTTTATCCACCTGTCAATCCAATGTGATTTGTCATGTCACAATTTGTATAAGTTGTGAATTTCACAATCAAATAGGCATACGAAACATTCTTTGGCATACACTTTTCCTTTGTAAAATGTAAATAATTTAGTGATTGTTCATTTAAAGTATGCCAAAAATTATATACTTCTTCAATCGTAAATGTTGATATCATTTCAAGACCTCTAAACACAGAATACAAAGATACAGTGTCACATGTTAAAAGTTATTGGAATTGGTATCCTTTTGCAATAATCATTACTTTGAGGCATTGGCGTAGAGATAGGGAGCAAGCACGCTAAGGGTACATCCAGAATTTTAAGTGGTTGAAGTTCTTTTATTGGCCATTCTTTTGAATGAGCATAACTATCATGAACATAATTTAAAATCTAAAATATGTGAGGTTTCGTGTAGAAAAAACGTGGTTTTCTCGTCGTCTGAAGTGAGCTCAATCGCTTCCAGGGTATTCGTAGGAACCCACTAGACCTTTCTTGTAAAATATTAATTATTTCTCGCTGCTATGACGACTAAGCCTTCACCAAAGCCTCGTTTCGTCGGCTTAACATTAATTAATTACTCAAGAGAATGTGTTCAAATGTGTGTTTGTTTTTAGTGTCATCTAGGCTACTACCCAACGAAGGACAATTTAAACAAAAACAATTAAAAAGTATCTGCAATTAAATTAATCTTAATTAAATATTCAATATTCAACTTTTATGGCTAAGCCGTTTTACTTATTGCAAATTGATTCAATCAAACCACGCTTTCATAAAGAAATTACCATCGTCACGTATTTGTATTTTCTTGGTAAATCCTTGAAAACCGCCGCAGGCAACTATAGGGTGGGGAGGTGTCTTGGAAACAAAAACAAACAAATCACACACATTCTCATCGTGTCGTGTAGAGCTACTTATTTTAAAGGATTATACAGCTTAGTCCTTGTTGAGGACGAAAAAAAAAATAAACCAGTAACAATGTACTGCAAAGTACTTAAAATATGAGTGTATGAAATTCATATTTAAACTAGAGTACCTTGAAAGTAAGTGCATGCCAACGTCAAGGGGAATGCAAAAACATTAATATTTACTTACACGGAAGGCAGTCATGCTTCAAGTGTGATGAACAATCGCAAGCCCCCACTCACTGACTTGTAATTCAGGTAAAAAAGAAAATCCGTTAAATCCATTGAAATCCATGAGGGATATTTACATAGAGCTACATATTGCTATGACTGTTTTGGATGGATTTTTACAAGTGAATCTTAAGAAATTAATGGTTTCAGGGTACTTTGTAGTCACCCAAGTACTTCTACTCGAGAATAAGACTATTGCAAAATATAATGAAAGTGTTTTATTTAGAATATGGATTTGGAGAAAATCAAATCGAGCCGATTATAAAGCGGGGAAAATTATTAAAAGAGAAGAATGTGTGGGAAAATTGTCTGTTATATCAGCCACAAACTTTCAATGAGAAAGATTCATTTTTCCTTGGTCCAATTGTAAAGAAAGTTAGTTTGAGATTGGTTTGATGTATTTCTATAGAACATATTTTCAAAATTTTTTTTCTATAGAAAATTTTGTCAAAATTTAATTCTATAGAAAATTTTGTCAAAATTTTATTTCTATAGAAAACTTTGTCAAAATTTTATTTCTATAGAAAATTTTGCTAATATTTTATTTCTATAGAAAATTTTGTCAAAATTTTATTTCTATAGAAAATTTTGTAAAAATTTTATTTTTCTAGAAAATTTTGTTAAAATTTTGTTTCTGTTGAAAATTTTCTCAAAATTTTATTTCTATAGAAAATTTTCTCAAAATTTTATTTCTATAGAAAATTTTGTCAAAATTTTATTTCTATAGAGAATTTTGTTAAAACTTTATTTCTATAGAATATTTTGTCAAAATTTTATTTCCATAGAAAATTTTGCCAATATTTTATTTCTATAAAAATTTTTGTCAAAATTTTATTTCTCTAGAAAATTTTGTTAAAATTTTATTTCTGTTGAAAATTTTCTCACAATTTTTTTTTCTCAAAATTTTATTTCTATAGAATTTTTTTTCAAAATTTTATTTCTATAGAATTTTTTTTCAAAATTTTATTTCCATAGAAAATTTTGTCAAAATTTTATTTCTATAGAAAATTTTATCAAAATTTTATTTCTATAGAAAATTTTGTCAAAATTTTATTTCTATAGAAAATGTTGTCAAAATTTTATTTCTATAGAATATTTTGTCAAAATTTTATTTCTATAGAAAATGTTGTCAAAATTTTATTTCTATAGAAAAAATTGTCTAAATTTTATTGCTATAGAATATTTTGTCAAAATTTTATTTCTATAGAAAATGTTGTCAACATTTTATTTCTATAGAAAAATTTGTGAAAATTTTATTTCTATAGAATATTTTGTCAAAATTTTATTTCTATAGAAAATTTTGCCAATATTTTATTTCTATAGAAAATTTTGTCAAAATTTTATTTCTCTAGAAAATTTTGTAAAAATTTTATTTCTGTTGAACATTTTCTCACAATTTTTTTTCTCAAAATTTTATTTCTATAGATTTTTTTTTTCAAAATTTTATTACTATAGAAAATTTTGTCAAAATTTTATTTCTATAGAAAATTTTGTCAAAATTTTATGTCTATAGAAAATTTTGTCAAAATTTTATGTCTATAGAAAATTTTGTAAAAATTTTATTTCTATAAAATATTTTTTGTCTAAATTTTAATTCTATAGAAAAATTTGTTACAATTTTATTTCTTCAGAAAATTTTTGTAAAATTTTTATTTCTATAGAAAATTTTGTTACAATTTTATTTCTTTAGAAAATTTTTGTAAAATTTTTATTTCTATAGAAAATTTTGTTACAATTTTATTTCTACAGAAAAATGTGTTAAAAATTTAATTCTATAGAAAATATTGTCAAAATTTTATATCTATATGAAATTTTGTCAAAATTTTATTTTTATCGGAAATTTTGTCAAAATTTTATTTGTATAGAAAATTTTGTCACAGTTTTATTTCTATAGAAAAAAAATCGTCAAAAATTCTCCATCTAGGCTATATTGATATTAGACTAGGTTGTAGTCAATTAGTAGTGTAGTTCTTGAATACGTTAATTTTGGTGCAATGGTTAGCATGCCCGTCTTACACTGCATCGTGGATTCAAATTCAGTTATAGATAGAAAATAGAAATATAGAAAATTTTGTCAAAATTTTATTTTCATATTTTATTTATTATTTATTATTATTTCAAAATTTTATTTCTATAGAAACTTTTGTCCAAATTTTATTTCTATAGAAAATTTTGTCAAAAATTTTATTTCTATAGAAAATTTTGTCAAAATTTTATTTCTAGAGAAACTTTTGTCAAAATTGTATTTCTATAGAAAATTTTGTCAAAATTTTATTTCTATAAAATATTTTGTCAAAATTTTACATCTATAGAAAATTTTGTCAAAATTTTATTTCTATAGAACATTTTGTCAAAATGTTACTTCTATAGAAAATTTGGTCATCATGGTATTTCTACAGAAATATTTGTTACAATTTTATTTCTATAGAAAATTTTGTTGTATTTTTATTTCTTTAGAAAATGTTGTCAAAATTTTATTTCTATAGAAAATTTTGTCAAAATGTTATTTCTATAGAAAATTTTGTAAAAATTTTATTTCTATAAAAAATTTTGTCAAAATTTTACTTCTATAGAAAGTTTTGTCAAAATTTTATTTCTATAGAAAATTTTGTCAAAATTTTATTTTTATAGGAAATTTTGTCAAAATTTTGATTTCTATAGAAGATTTTTTCAGAATTTTATTTATATAGAAAATTTTGTCAAAATTTTATTTCTATAGAAAATTTTGTCAAAATTTTATTTATATAGAAAATGTTGTCAAAATTTTATTTCTATAGAAAATTTTGTCAAAATTTTATTTCTATAGAAAATTTTGTCAAAATTTTATTTTTATAGAAAATTTTGTCAAAATTTTATTTCTATAGAAAATTTTGTCAACATTTTATTTTTATAGAAAATTTTGTCAACATTTTATTTTTATATAAAATTTTGTCAAAATTTTATTTCTATAAAAAATTTTGTCACAATTTTATTTCTATAGAAAATTTTGTCGAAATAAAATTTGACAACATTTTTATTATAGAAAAAGAAATAAAATTTGAAAAAAAAAATTGAAAAACAAAAACTTTCCTATAGAAATGAAATTTTGACAAATTTTCTATAGAAAAAAAATTGACAAAATTTTCTATAGAAATAACTTTTTGAGAAATTTTTTCTATAGAAATAAATTAAAAAAAATGCATAGAAATAAAATTTTAAAACTTTCTATAGAAGTACATTTTTGAAGAAATCTATAGAAATACATTTTTATCCAAATTTTTTATAGAAATAAAATTTTTTTAAAATTTTCTATAGAATTAAAGTTTTGACAAAATTTTCTATAGAAAAAAAATATAAAAAAATTTCTATAAAGAATGTTGACAAAATTTTTTATATTTTTTGACAAAATGTTCTATAGAAATAAAATTTTGACAAAATGTTCTATAGAAATAAAATTTTGACAAAATTTTCTATAGAAATACAATTTTGACAAAATTTTCTATAGAAATACAATTTTGACAAAATTTTCTATAGAAATAAAATTTTGACAAAATTTTCTATAGAAAAAAAATTGTGACAAAATTTTATTTCTCGCCTTTCTAAATCAAATCTGATGCGATACAATGCAATTCAGAACAACAAAAGTGTGTATAGTTGTCACTTTTGTCAAAGCCCATAATGCCAAAATATACCGCCTCGAAAACGATGCTTAATCCAAATATGAAAAATGAGGGTTTATTTTCATAATGCAAACGGTCTATAATTATATATAGCCCCCATATAAACCGATCCCCAGATTTGACCTCCGGAGCCCCTTGGAGGAGCAAAATTCATCCGATTCGGTTGAAATTTGGTACGTGGTGGTAGTATATGGCCGTTAACAACCATGCCTAACTAGGTCCATATCGGTCTATAGTTTTATATAGCCCTCAGATAAATCGATCCCCAATCACACAACAATTGGTCCATATCAAGTTCATAATTGTATACAGCCCCCATATAAGCGACCCCCATATTTCAATTCTGGCTCTCCACGTACCGTGCAAAAGTACATATCGATTCGTAATTACTTCTAGACTTACCTATACATACCTTTTTTGTCTAATATATACCACGTATGGACTAACTCACAATTTAGAAAACGATGTTAAGATGTTTTAAGATACCACAACCCAAGTAATTCGAATGTGGATGACAGTCTTTTGTAGAAGTTTCTACGCAAACCATGGTAGAGGGTACATAAGATTCGGCTTGGCCGAACTTACGGCCGTATATACTTATTTTCCATATAACTTTTTTGGAGTCTTATTTCATTTAAGTATTGGGGCTAATTTTCATGAGGCTCGTATGCATAGCTTAATTTTTTTTATTTTTTACTTAGCGTTCAATTTCATATTACATTTCAAATCAAATATAAAAATGATACATTTTCATATTTGGACACTGGGGCTGTTGGACCCATATTCCTGCAACCCATTTTCGTATCGCCTTCTGCAGGTATTATTACCGTATATTTAGAATACCGTAAAAATCGATAATCTGTGGGTGATTCCATTAACATTATCTTTATGTATTGGCTAAACTCTAATTGATTACCTCTCTTTCTCCCTCTTCTACTCTCACGCGTTTATCTATCTCGATGTTCAACAGTATTTTTGTTTTTCTCAATCTATAAAAAATTCTAAGCCCTCCAACGTAGATATTCCATTTATATGTAAATTAAATTTCGGCCCTCGCCTATCTTAGATATTTTTGCTGTTTTGTGGATATTACTTTTTTTTTATTTGCACTTGACAATTCTCTCATCTCGTTTGTTGTTTTTTTGTTTTGTGTTGGCAAATTTCAAGAATTCTTATCAAAAATTTTTAATAGAAGGATAACAATATAACAGCCAGAGCTGTAATGAAAGCGACAAACAACACAATTGCTTAAAGTTCCATTGAGGATGCCGAATAAACCATCTAAATGCGGGAATAGGTGGCTTCAGTGGTTTGGTTAGTGTGTTGGGTTAGGGGGTATGGTGAATAAGAGTAAAGATTTGTGTGGTGTGTGTGTGAGTTTGTAGGAGGTTGAGTGTTATTTTTATTTTTGGTTTTCAGTTGTTATCACTGATGTCTATTGTTGTTGGTGTTGTTGTCGTCATCGTCGTCGTTGTCCTTGCTGTCAACCAAGCAAGTGCCTATAGACTGACTGTTTGATTTGTATGTTAGGCTGGTTGGTGGCATGGTTCGGGGGTAGTGAGTGGGTGCCTCAATGCTGGAAAAAGGAATATCAACATTTATCGAATGGTATGTAAACAATTACATTAATGGACTTTTGTGTGATTACAGTGATTATGTGTGTCGTTAGTTATGAGTATGCCTGTGTTTGCAGTTGAGTAACTGTATATGAGAGAGCTCTAGAATATTTTTCAAGCAAGAGATATTTAAAAAATTTTTTTTTGCTTGAATTTTGATGCTATGGTGGAAGCTATGCTGTAGGCTCAATGCGTTTGTAAATGTATATGGATGTTTGTGAGTTTATGTGTGTGGACCAGGGATGGAAAATGCAGTACTATAGTACTTTTTTTAATACTTTTTCACCCCGGTCAGTACCCTAGTACCCCCGCGAAGGATTTAGTACCTTTTGTGTAAACATTTTTGAGTCGATATTAGATTTATGGTACAATGGCTTTGACAAAATATTTTAATATTTCGAGAAAGTCTTTATCAACCTTATTTGCTAATAGTCTTTTACAAATATGGCAAAACAGACATGTTCATTTGGGAAGAAAATCTCGATTTTGTAAAAGACATAGTCAAAAACAGTATTTTATTGAACTTCAAGAATGTTTTAGTCGAAACAAGTATATACGGCCGTAAGTTCGGCCAGGCCGAATCTTATGTACCCTCCACCATGGATTGCGTAGAAACTTCTACGAAAGACTGTCATCCACAAATTTCAATTCACATGGTTGTTAAATATCATATACTACCACCACGTACCAAATTTCAACCAGATCGGATGAATTTTGCTTCTCCAAAAAGCACCGGAGGTCAAATCTGGGGATCGGTTTATATGAGAGCTATATATTCCCAACAAAAAAATTTGGAAGTTCTTCCAAACGCACTACTTTAAAAGCACTTCCAGAAGATGCACTCCCAATGATGTTCTTTATTTTAACTACCCAGGAAGTTCTTTTAATTCAATTTTTTATAACTTGGGTTTTTCATACTTTTAATGGGTAATTTTAACTGTTTTTGTTTCAAATACGTTAAAAACGGAGTAAGAATGGTACAAATCATTTAAATTTTGTCGAAAAAAATGCAAAATCCAATCTGAAAAAATTGTGCATTTTTGAAAATATTTTAGGTCAAACGTTTCCGACAAGCGTTAGAATCCATTAAAAATTATACAAAATTTTAAAAAATTATTTATTTGACAAAATATCACAGAATTTTTAAATTTACATTCAAAACATTGAATTCGGATCACACCTAAAGAAGTGATGCAAATTCAGTTCAACGGCTGTTGAAATGGAGGACTTCCGTCCTATGACAAGCCCATGTTAAATTCATCGCTTATGCGTCAATTTTGCACCACTTCGGGATCCAAAAAGAACATTTTCATTACTTTTTTGGCGTCGCTTTTTTTGCTGGGTTATTATGGACTGATAGGAACCAATTCCTGCATGGTTGTTGGATACCCTATACTAACATCACGTACCAAATATCAACCGAATGGGAAGAATTTTGCTTTTCCAAGGTGCTCCGGAGGTCAAATCTGGGGAACGGTTTATATGGGGCCTATATATAATTATGGACCGATTTCGGCCAATTTTTGCGTGGGTGTTTGGGGCCATATATTAACACCACGTACCAAATTTCAACTGAATCAGATGAATTTTGGTCTTCCAAGAGGCTCCGGAGGTCAAATCTGGTGATCGGTTTATATGGGGGCTATATATAATTATGGACCGATATGGACCAATTTTTGCACGGTTGTTAGAGACCATATACTAACACCATGCACCAACTTTCAGCCGGATCGGATGAAATTTGCTTCTCTTATAGGCCTCACAAGCCAAATTTGGGGGTCCGTTTATATGGGGTCTATACGTAAAAGTGGACCGATATGGCCCATTTGTGCCAAGTTTCAAGTCGATAGCTTGTTTCGTTCGGAAGTTAGCGTGATTTCAACAGACGGACGGACATGCTCAGATCGACTCAGAATTTCACCACGACCCAGAATATATATACTTTATGGGGTCTTAGATCAATATTTCGATGTGTTACAAACGGAATAACAAAGTTAATATACCCCCCATCCTATGGTGGAGGGTATAAAAAGAATGCGATTCTATATTATCGATTTTTTATTGCGGTAGAAAATGTTGTCAAAATTTTATTTCTATATAGAATTTTTGCAAAATTTTATTTTTATAGAAAATTTTGTCAAAATTTTATTTCAATTGAAAATTTTGTAAAAATTTTATTTCTATAGGAAATTTTTGCAAAATTTTATTTCTATAGAAAAAATTTTGCAAAATTTTATTTCTATAGAAAATTTTTGCAAAATTTTATTTATATAGAAAATTTTGTCAAAATTTTATTTTCTTTAAAATTCAGTCTCTTAACAATAATCTTCCAGTGAAATTGTTGTTGAAATTTAGTAAAAAGTACCTTTCCGCTCAAAAAATACCTTTTTTTACTTTCTTAAAAATTGTATTTTCCATCCCTGGTGTGGACTACCTTTTTGTGTCTCTATAAAACTTTATATTGGGAGAGCGCAAGCGAGGGTGAAGTTGTTCATAGACTCAAATTACAAGTTAATTGAATTTTCTCCTAATCTTTGTTTTTAAGTGTGAGTGTATGCGTGTGCGAGCAAAAAAAAAGAAAAAATAATCATATCCGCGGTAATGTTAGCACGCGCTTCTTTGTGTTGACATAAAGAGAGACAAGGTTGATTCTATGACAAAATTGAATATTTTTTTTTTCTACTTCAATTTAATTTGCATTTTTTTACCTTTTTTGGTTTGCAAATTGAATGTGAATATAAACGTGTTAGGATCACAATTCATTGTAATAATTTATGAAATTAATTCTATTGGAATAAGATGATACTTGTGAATAATAATAGAAAATATCTAAACTTTTTTAAAGTCCCCAGTTTTGAGTGATTAGGGTTGTTAAAACAATTTGTCATTTGAGGTACAAACAAGGGTGGTGTTCTTAGCCTTAAAGGAAAACCAAGCTATTAAGTTTTCAATAAAGTCTCTTTAAAGGACACACTCATTTTGACAACAACAACACCAAATTTTGTTATTGGAAGCTTTTTTAGAGCCCGTTTGCGTTTTGAATTTAAACTCTAATGTTTTAAACGAATCTGTACCCTCCAACATGGATTGCATAGAAAGTTCTTCTAAATAATATAGAGCAATTTTCGCGTGGTTATTGGAGGGCATATACTAACATCACGTTCCAAATTTCAATCGGATTGGATGAAATCTGCCCTTCCAAAAGGCTCCGGTGGTCAAATATTGGGATCGGTTTATATGGGGGCTATGTGATCGGTTTATATGGGGGCTATGTGATCGGATGTGATTTGCTCTTCCAAGAGCGTCCGCAAGACAAATCCTGGGAATCGGTTTATATGGGGGCTATATATAATTATGGACCGATATGGACCAATTTTTGCATGGGTGTTAGAGGTCGTATATTCACAGCACGTACCAAATTTCGGATTGGATCCGCAAGACAAATCCTGGGGTCGGTTTATATGGGGGCTATACCTAACAGTGATCCAATATGGCCCATTTTTAATACCGTCCGACCTACATCAATAGCAATTACTTATACCAAGTTTTAAGTCGATATCTTGTTTGGTTCGGAAGTTAGCGTGATTTCCACAGACGAACAGACTGAAAAACGAACGGACAAACATCGCTAGATCGACTCAGAATTTCACGACGACCCAGAATATATAATTTGTGGGGTCTGAGACCAATATTTCGATGTGTTACACACGGAATGACAAACAGTTTGTATACCCCCCACCCTATGGTGGAGGGTATAAAAAAGGTATGCGGTCAGTATTAGGTAAAATTTGTGCACCACCGCCCAAAAAAGTCAAAATTTCATTTTAAAATGGCTGTATTTTCTAAACTAAAGCTCTAATCAAGAAAATAACGTTAATTTGTGATCACTGTAAAAATGTTAAGCTACCAGACTCCAAAAAAAATTGAAATTTCATATGGAAAATTTAACTTGGCTGTATCTCCCCAAATAATGCTCTTTCGAGAAAATAATAATGATCACCCCAAAAATTCAAAACTCGGCCACTAGACCCGAAAATTGCAAAATTCCATAACGAAACCTTAAAATGGCTCCTAAACTAAGACTCTAATAGAGAAAATAACGTTAATTTGTGACCCAGTTGTACGTTCACCCTGAAAAATATATCCAATAATATATAGCCTGTTCGTTTTGTCTGTCATGTGCTTTTGACTTACTTTCGATTGTTTATTCTGACATGTTTGGTTTTTCGAGATATTCTTGGAAGATTTAACTTCCTTGCTTTGTCTTTCGGCTTCGTCGTCGTTTGCTGTTGCTACAGATTTCCTATTTAATTTTTCTTCCATTTTGTTATTTGAGTTTCTTTACTTCGAATCGTTTTGCACTTTTTTTGTGTTTCTGGTCTTTTACTTTTGTATAAGATATTGATAAGATTGTAGTCCTCCATAGTATTTCGGAAATTTGATAAACGTTTTTGGTTTAATGCCAAAGCTAAAGCTTAGGCATAAAAGTATTTTTGTGTTGTTTGGTACCAGTCGTTGAAGCGCCATACCCCTAGAGCTTTAAAAAACGCAAGATACCGGGAAAATTTTTTATTTATCTTCATTTTAACATAGCAAATCCTTAATATATTTGTCCATTTAGCAGATATTAGGGTTATCAACATGTGTTTTATATTGTACTAAATTTAAAACATTATTTTTAATTTCCATAGAAAATTTTGTAAAAATGCAATTTCTATAGAACACTTTGTTAAACATTTATTTCTATAAAAAATTTTATCAAACTTTTATTTTTGTGGAAAATTTTGTCAAAAATTTATTTTTATTGAACAGTTTATCAAAATGTTATTTCTATAGAGAATATTGTCAAAATTTTTAGCAACATTTTTTTCTATAGAAAATTTTAGCAAAATTTTTTTCTATAGAAAATTTTAGCAACATTTTTTTCCATAGAAAATTTTGGCAAATTTTTTTTTCTATAGAAAATTTGTTGGTTAAGCTACACTTGTTGTTTAGTCAATGTATGGTTTAATGCTGAAAAAAAAACAACAACAATGCTTAAAGAACAAAACCAACAATAACAAAACAAAACGAATGAAAAAAAAGACGAAGCACGCTCAAAATAAACCCAGCCAACTGCACCAAAATCGATGATTTGATGGTGGCAAAGGAAAAGAGAAATGTTTGGATGAATTTATTTCGGCATAAGCTGAGAAATGTGGTAATTCCGAAACGTGCGTCCATCCAACCATCTTGCAGTCTATAGGGCTTTGCCCAAATAAATTTGACAAACATTCTTTTCCTCTGTTGGTTAAGCTACACTTGTAGTTTAGTCAATGCATGGTTTTAAGATGAAAAAATTTTTTTTTTCTATGGAAAATTTTGTCAAAATTTTATTCCTATAGAAAATTTTATTTCTTTAGAAAATTTTGTGAAAATTTTATTTTTATAGAAAATGTTGTCAAATGTTTATTTCTAAACAAAATTTTGTTAAAATTTTATTTCTATAGAAAATTTTGTCAACATTTTATTTCTATAGAAAATTTTGTCAATATTTTATTTCTATATAAAATTTTGTCAAAATTTTATTTCTATAGAAAATTTTTATTGTTATATAAAATTTTGTCAAAATTTTATTTCTATAGAAAATTTTGACAAAACTTTATTTTTTATATTGGAAATTTTGTCACAATTTTATTTCTGCAGAAAATTGTAAAAATTTTATTTCTATAGAAAATTGTCTATAGAAATAATACTTTGGTTATTTCTATAGACAATTTTTTTTAAACATTTTATTTCAATAGAAAATTTTGACAAAATTTTATTTCTATAGAAAATTTTTATTGCTATATCAAATTTTGTCAAAATTTTATTTCTATAGAAAATTTTGTCAAAATTTTATTTTTATAGAAAATTTTGTCCAAACTTTATTTCTATTGGAAATTTTTTCAAATATTTATTTCTATAGAAAATTTTGTTAAAATATTATTTCTATAGAAAATTTTGACAAATTTTATTTCTATAGAAAATTTTGTCAAAATTTCATTTCAATAGAAAATTTTGTCAAAATTTCATTTCAACAGAAAATTTTGTCAAATTTTTATATCTATAGAAATTTTGTCACAATTTTATTTCTATAGAAAATTTTGTCAAGTTTTTATTTCTATAGAAAATTTTTATTGCTATTGTTGGGGGTTAACCTCAATACGCATGTGGAATTAGCGTGGACCAAAGACAAGTAAGAACACGTTGTTTAAATTCAATAGTTTATTATAAAAACGAATGACTATCCTATAAGGTTAACAAAACTAGAGTGATCAAATCTTCAAGACAGAGGTATAAAGAAAATTCAAAAAAAGATCATATTCAAATCATATGTTTAGTTTGACATTTACATCATATGTCTACTTTCCAGATTTTAGTACATTTGAGTTGCAGTGTTGTAATTTGTCGGTAACAATCGCCCTCTCAAGTCAAATGTACTTAATTCAAAATCAAATCTCAAAACATTACATTTCAATCTTTAATAATTTACATCCATTTAAATGCTTCTGCTTATTCAATGACTTTGTTAAAATATCTGCCGCGTTATCATCGGTACCAACATATATAACATCGATGTCCTTATTTTCATACTTCTCCCGTATGTAATGGAAACGTATATCTATATGTTTACTTTTTTTCTGCACTGTTGGGTTTTTAACCATAAATTGAGCTCCTTGATTATCACAATGTATACGAGTAGGATGATCAATATAGTCTCCAAAACCCATCTCCTTCAATAAGCCTCGATGAAATACGACATCTTTTGTGCCTTGACATAGAGCAATATATTCGGCTTCCATTGTACTCAATGCCACTACGGACTGCTTTCTGGATTCCCAGGCAATGGGTCCACCAGCCAAAAACACGACATGTCCTGAAAAGGACTTACGGTCGCTCGGATCATTTCCCCAGTCCGCATCTGTAAAACAATCAAAATTTTCATATTTAGCAGAATAAATGATTTTACCCTCCGAATTATTTTTGAGGTATCTCAAAACATGCTTTGCAGCCAGGAAATGTTCCTTGTGTGGATGTGTGTTGTACTGTGACAGTTTAGATACAACATGCGTTATGTCCGGCCTCGTTACAACTGCCAAGTACATCAGTGCGCCAATAAGACTTTGGTATCCACTTGTATCCAAATCTTCACAATTTTTCTCGCACTTCGACAAAACTGTTCCATTCAACCAGGGAGTAACTGCCGGCTTGCAATTTTGCATTCCCCATCGTTCCAAAATCTCATTAGCATACTTATTTTGATGAATGGTTATGTCACCAGTTAATCCACTTCTTTCAATTTCCATTCCCAAATAAAATGATACGGGTCCACGATCAACAGCTTCCACATACTTGTTGAGATATTTCACAATATTTTTCATTTCCACCGGACTCGATGATGCAAGCAACATATCGTCCACATAAATAGCAATAAAACTCAAACAATTGTTTTTTCTTCGAGTGTAAACGCAGGTATCAGATTTACATCTCTGGAATCCCATTTCAATTAGAGTGTCATTAATGCGTTTATTCCATTCACGTCCGGCTTGCTTTAAGCCATATAAAGCCTTTTTTAGTTTACATACAAAATTTGGATTTTTTTCATCCTCAAACATCGGTGGCTGAACCATGTAAACTTCGTCCTCAATCACACCATTTAAATACGCCGCAGCAACATCTATGTGGTTCACGTATAGTTTGTACTTCGCTGCTAAAGCCAACAGTAATCGTATTACCGAATGTCTTACGACAGGTGCAAACGTCTCTTGATAATCGATATTATATTTTTGTGAACATCCATGGGCCACTAAACGCGCCTTATATTTTTCGATTGAACCATCCGGCTTTTGTTTAATTGCAAAAACCCATTTACAGCCAATAACGTTTTTACCACTAGGTCTTTCCACTAAATCCCATGTCCTGTTTTTCATTAAACTTTTATATTCTTCTGACATAGCCTTTTTCCACATTTCAGCATTTTCAGATTTTAGAGCTTGAGCCACAGTTGTAGGATTTTCGATAATTGAATTTAACATTTCAGGACCTGCTTCGGTACAATAAACTTTTCGGGGTCTACCAACACCTCCACTTTTTACTTTTTTAGGCCTTCCACGCTTTCTTTTATTTTCCACAATAATTGTATCTTCCCTTTCGGTTTCATTGTCGATATTTTCCAGTTCAAATTCGCCTTCTACGTTTTCTTCTATTTCACCTTCTAAATTTTCTTCTACTTCGCCTTCTACATTTTCTCCAATTTCAGAAAAATTTTCCGGATTTTCTTCACAAGAAATTTCCATCATTTCGCCTTCATTGTGATGTTCATTTAATATTGGCTTCAAAATATCCGTATAAAATGTATCAGATTCGCCCTCTGCAGAATCTACCACTTTTTCGAAAGATTCTTCAAAAAAGATTACATCACGAGCTATAGACACTTGTCGGGTAATCGGATTATATAGTTTATATCCCTTTGTGTTATTCATGTAACCAACGAATTTCAATTTCATACCCTTGGGTAAAAATTTTCCACCTTTAGGTTTTGGACCTTTTTTCAAAATTACGGCATCACAGCCAAACGTTCTAAAGTAATGAACTGATGGTTTCCGTCCAAACCATTTTTCAAATGGGGTTACATTTCCCAATACCTTAGTTGGAGTCCTATTCCTCAAATATGTCGATGTATTTATCGCCTCTGCCCAAAGTCTTTGAGGCAGACCAGAATATTCCAATAAACATCTCGCCATTTCACATAGGGTCCTATTTGCCCTTTCAGACACACCGTTTTGTTGTGGCGAATAACCAACTGTGGTCTGGTGAACAATACCACGCCTTGAGAAATATTCTTTAAATTTGGAATTAATAAATTCCTTTCCATTATCACTCCTAACTATCTTAATCTGGCGGCCTGTCTGCTTCTCCGCAGTCGCAGCAAAATTGCAGAATGCTTCAAATGCATCTGACTTTCTTTTTAGAAAATATGTATTCACGTATCGTGTGTAATCATCAATAAATGTGATGAAATAATAAGATCCACCCACTGACGAAACACCCATTGGTCCACATAAATCAGTATGCACCAATTCCAAAATATTATGGGTTTGTACACTGGCATAGATTTTATATGGAGCTGCCGAAATTTTACATATCGCACACGTCATACAATCAATAGTTTTTGGTATTTTTGAAGGCAAACCTCTCACCATTTGTTGCGATGACAATTTCTCCAAATCTTTCATGTTAATATGACCAAACCTTTGATGCCACTTTTTTCCTTCAATTTCGTCTCTTACAGCATTTAATTTTTCAGTCCCTTTTGTTTTTATTATATTCTTTACTATAAACATATCTCCCATTAAGTCAGCTGTCAAAATCTTTTGATTATTTTTACTCATTATTTTCGCCTTATTATTGTCAAATATAACTCGATGACCAGCCTTTACAACTTTTGTTATCGATAAAAAATTTGAATGTAGTTGGGGTACATACCAAACGTAATGAAGAGTAAGTGTCGACTCTTTAAATCTCAGCTTAATGTCTCCAATACCTTGAGCAATAATAGTCTCACCAGCTGCCAACACGATGTTCTGCTTTGATTCTCTTAAATTCTCGAAACACTCTTTACGCCTACACATGTGTGATGTAGCACCGCTGTCCAGCACCCACGACTCTCTTATGTTAGTGTCACCTTCAAATAAACAAGAGGCAAAATCATGATCCCGTTTACCATTGACTTTGCATTGAGATCGTATATGCCCCCATCTCCCACAGCGAAAACATTTTACATTGTTTTTGTTGTTGCATACATTAGCATCTCCACCTGTAGTTTCATTATTTGGATACTTGCGTGATTTATTTCTGTTAAAGTTGTTGGTATACTTTTTGCGGGATTTATGGTCATTCCTTGAATTCGCCGCAAATACAGTTTCTGTACCATGCGCATTGTTTTTGTCTCCTCTTCGCATTTCTTCTTCTAGAATTTTGGATACCAGTATGTCAAATGGTGGCAAATTATCACGACATTCTATTGCTACAACAAAATTTTCTAATTCATCAGGAAGACAACATAAAAGCAAAACAGTGAGCAAATCTTTATTTAAGTGAATTCCAATTTCTTTAAGCTCATCAACGGTCGAAGAAAAATCATTTAATTGTGGGGCAAACTTTTCGTGGAAATTTATTTTAAATCTCACCAACTTTTTGAACAATTGTACTTTCCTTGAGGCTGAAGCTGAATTATAAACCATGTTTAGTGCATCCCATGCACCCTTCGCGGTAAGTGAATTTTTAATATGGATTAATTGACAGGGCTTCACACTTAAAGTTATGGTAGCCAAGGCTTTCTTATCGTTGTTTAACCAAACTGCTTTTTCTGGATCGGTTTCTGGGCATTTATCAACAACAGTGCTCCAAAGATCCAACGTGACCAGCAGACTCTTAACTTGGATACACCACGTCATGTAGTTATCACCGCTCAACTTGTCTATACTTGCAATTGAGCTAGCCATTCTTTCTTGTTTTTTAACTCCGGGTAAAACAATTTCAAAAACCGAATCAATTCCAATTGAATTTAAACTTTATTTAAACCAGACTTGTACTTTGGTTCTCTGGGCCCATAACCTTTTGTTGGGGGTTAACCTCAATACGCATGTGGAATTAGCGTGGACCAAAGACAAGTAAGAACACGTTGTTTAAATTCAATGGTTTATTATAAAAACGAATGACTATCCTATAAGGTTAACAAAACTAGAGTGATCAAATCTTCAAGACAGAGGTATAAAGAAAATTCAAAAAAAGATCATATTCAAATCATATGTTTAGTTTGACATTTACATCATATGTCTACTTTCCAGATTTTAGTACATTTGAGTTGCAGTGTTGTAATTTGTCGGTAACAGCTATATAAAATTTTGTCAAAATTTTATTTCTATAGAAAATTTTGTAAAAATTTTATTTCTATAGAAAATTTTGTCAAAATTTTATTTTTATAGATAATTTGGTCAAAATTTTATTTCTATTGGAAATTTTGTCACAATTTTATTTCTACAGAAAATTTTGTTAAAATTTTATTTCTATAAACAATTTTATCAAAATATTTTTTTGTAGAAAATTTCTGTCACAATTTTATTTCTATAGAAAATTTTGTCAAAATTTTATTTCTATAGAAAACTTTTATTTCTATAGAAAATTTTTATTGCCATAAAAAATGTTATCAAAATTTTATTTCTATAGACAATTTTGTCAAAATTTCATTTCAATAGAAAATTTTGTCAAAACTTTATTTCTATTGGAAATTTTGTCACAATTTTATTTCTATAAACAATTTTATCAAAATTTTATTTCTGTAGAAAATTTTCTCAAAATTTTACTTCTATAGAAAATTTTTTAAATAATTTATTTCTAAAGAAAATGTTGTCAAAATTTTGTTTCTCTAAAAAATGCTGTTAAAATGTTATTTCTCTAGAAAAGTTTGTCAAATTTTTTATTTCTAACGATAGTTTTCAAAAAAAATTATTTCTTTAAAAAATTTTGTCAAAATTTTATTTTTATAGAAAATATTGTCAAAATTTTATTTCTATAGAAAATTTTGTCAAAATTTTATTTTTATAGAAAATTTTGTCAAAATTTTATTTCTATTGGAAATTTTGTCAAAATTTTATTTCTATAAACAATTTTATCAAAATATTTTTCTGTGGAAAATTTCTGTCACAATTTTATTTCTATAGAAAATTTTGTCAAAATTTTATTTCTATAGAAAATTTTTATTTCTATAGAAAATTTTTATTGCCATAAAAAATTTTATCAAAATTTTATTTCTATAGAAAATTTTGTAAAAATTTTATATCTATAGAAAATTTTGTCAAAATTTTATTTCTATAGAAAATTTTGTCAAAATTTAATTTCAATATAAAATCTTGTCAAAACTTTATTTCTATTGGAAATTTTGTCACAATTTTATTTCTATAAACAATTTTATCAAAATTTTATTTCTGGAGAAAATTTTCTCAAAATTTTACTTCTATAGAAAATTTTTTAAATATTTTATTTCTAAAGAAAATGTTGTCAAAATTTTGTTTCTCTAAAAAATGCTGTTAAAATCTTATTTCTCTAGAATAGTTTGTCAAATTTTTATTTCTAACGATAATTTTCAAAAAAATTTATTTCTTTAAAAAATTTTGTCAAAATTTTATTTTTATAGAAAATATTGTCAAAATTTTATTTCTATAGAAAATTTTGTCAACATTTTATTTCTATAGAAAATTGTGTCAAAATTTTATTTCTAACGATAATTTTCAAAAAAAAATATTTTTATAGAATGTATTGTCAAAATTTTATTTCTATAGAGAATTTTGTCAAAACTTTATTTCTATTGAAAATTTGGTACAATTTTGTTTCTATAGAAAATTTTGTCAAAATTTTATTTCTATAGAAAATTGTTATTTCTATAGAAAATTTTTATTGCCATAGAAAATTTTGTCAAAATTTTATTTCTATGGAAATTTTGTCAAAGTTTTATTTCTATTGAAAATTTTGTCAAAGTTTTATTTCTAACGATAATTTTCAAAAAAATTTATTTTTATAGAAAGTATTGTCAAAATTTTATTTCTATAGAAATTTTTGTCAAAATTTTATATCTATAGAAAATTTTGTTAAAATTTTTTTTTCTATAGAAAATATTGTCAAAGTTTTATTTCTATAGAAAATTTTGTCAAAATTTTATTTCTAACGATAATTTTTTCAAAAAAATTTATTTTTTTAAAAAATTTTGTCAAAACTTTATTTCTATTGGAAATTTTGTCACAAAAAGAAAATTTTTATTGCTATAGAAAATTTTTATTTCGTCAAAATTTTTATTTTGTCAAAATTTGGTTTCTATATAAAATTTTGTCAAAATTTTATTTCTATAGAACATTATGTCAAAATTTCATTTTCATAAAAAATTTTGTGAAAATTTTATTTCTATAGAAAATTTTGTTAAAATTTTATTTCTATAGAAAATTTTGTTAAAATTTTATTTCTATAGAAAATTTTGTTAACATTTTATTTCTATAGAAAATTTTGTCAAAATTTCATTTCAATAGAGAATTTTGTCAAATTTTTATTTCTATAGAAAACTTTGTCAAAACAAAAAAAAAATAATAATTTAAAAACAAGATCGAAAACTCATCAACTACTTACTACATTTTAATTGTCATTATTTTTCTCTCCGTAATTAACTTTTCACTATAGCAAAATGAAGAGAACTGTTGTTGTATCTTTTCGCAAACTATTCACAATTGGTCGATTATTGGATTAATCGTCGATAGTTAGAGGGCTTATATAAGTTAATTTTAATTGCTTCCAATTCGCGCAGTCATTATATCCACATTCAATTCCTTTGAATTGGATGGGTGGGTAAGGTCATTGCGTACCATACACACTTATATCACTCCAATGCTAAGGTAAATTAAGACGTGTTCGAGAGGCTCCAAATGGATGATAACCACTAAATTGGTCATGAATAGCTTAAGAAGACTCATTATCAAATTGTCATGTCCTGGTCAATGGCCATGATTATGCTTTTGTATTTAGTTACAGTTTGTCAAGTTGTTGTTGTCGTCATTGTGTTGAGTAGGGGGCTGACGTGGTTTTGGTGTCATTGTTACTATGCCGTCCATTTGAGGACATAACTATTACAAGTATATACCATTTTGTTCGTAAGTATTTTACATACAAAACCCCCATAGAAGACATGCACTACTGTATCTGTAGAATGCCATTGCTATTATTTTTGTATCCTTAAGTCCTTGCGTGCTTATTGTTGCATGTGCATGTCTGCATGAAATGTGCGTACAACGTTCGGTACATCCATCATTATTGACAAGAAAATTAAATTAAATTGCCTTCGATAGAAGTAGAAAAGAGGCAGGGAATTATATGACGTACAACATTGAACGGAGTTATATATAAAAATAAAATACAAATTGGAAAAGTTTCCTATGGCAACCAGTGGGTGTTGTTGATGAGTTTCAAAGTAGAACACATAAAATTGATCTAAATATAGACAAGAGAAATACAATGTAAATTGTGTGTTTTAAATTATCTTTATATATATTTGAAAATTAGTTTTTTATTATAGTATTATTTTAAGTTTTGTATACGAACTTTAAAAATTTTAAAAATTGACTTTTTTCCCAAAAAAGAAAAAAAAAATACGGAGGGCGCCTTTATAATCTTTAAATTCGGCCAACGAAATCTCGTTAATTATGGTTCTATAAAATATTCATGATAAAGACATATGAAATTTGTAAAATTTTACGGTATAATCACAGGAATAAAATTATGAAAACGTCAAAAGTTGACTCTTTCCAATTTTTTATAAGGCCTAGATCTCAAAAGTCTACCTTGTTGTAGATCCTCCAAAGTTTATATCGATCTACTCGGTATTTATACCGAAATTATACCGAAAAAAACATTATCTAAATTTTCTATAGAATTAAAATGTTCACAAAATTTTCTGACAAAATTTTCTATAGAAATAAAATTTTCACAAAATTCTCTATACAAATAAAATTTTCAAAAAATTTTCTAGAGAAGTAAAATTTTAACGAAATATTGTTCAATAAAAATAAAATTTTGACATATTTTCGATAAAACTAAAATTTTGACAAAATTTTCTATAGAAATAAGATTTTAGCAAAATTTTCTATAGAAATAAAATTTTGACATTATTTTCTAGAGAAATAAAATCTTCTATAGAAATAAAAAAATTTGAATAAAATTTGAACAATGTGTTCTTTAGAAATAAAATTATGATAAAATTCTCTACAAAAATAAAGTGTTGGCAATATTTTCTATAGAAATAAAATTTTGTCAAAATTTTCTATAGAAATAAAAATTTGACCAAATTTTCTACAGAAATAAAATTTTGACAAAATTTTCTATAGAAATAAAATTGTGGCAAAATTTTCTGTAGAAATAAAAATTTGGCAAAATTTTCTATAGAACTAAAATTTTGACAAAATTTTCTATAGAAACAAAATGTTGACAAAATTTTCTATAGAAATACAATTTTACCAAACTTTTCTATAGAAATAAAATTTTGACATTATTTTCTATAGAAATAGAATTTTCTCGAAATTTTCTATTGAAATAAAAATTTCACGAAATTTTCTATTGAAATAAAATAAAAAACTAAAATGTTGACAACATTTTCTATAGAAATAAAATGTTGACATCATTTTCTAGAGAAATAAAATTTTCTATAGAAATAAAAAATTTGAAAAAAGTTTTCTATAGAAATACAATTTTAACAATATGTTCTTTATAAATAAAATTTTTACAAAATTTTCTACAGAAATGCAAATTTAACAAAATTTTCTATAGAAATAAAAATTTGACAAAATTTTCTATTTTGACAAAATTTTCTATAGAAATAAAATTTTGACAAAATTTTCTATAGAAATAAAAATTTGACAAAATTTTCTATAGAAATAAAAATTTGACAAAATTTTCTATAGAAATAAAATTTTGACAAAATTTTCTATAGAAATAAAATTTTGACAAAATTTTCTATAGAAATAAAATTTTGACAACATTTTCTATAGAAATAAAATTTTTACAACATTTTCTATAGAAATTAAAGTTTGACAAAATTTTCTATAGAAATAAAATTTTGACAAAATTTTCTATAGAAATAAAATTTTGAAAAAATTTTCTATAGAAATAACATTTTAACAAAATTTTCTATAGAACTAAAATTTTAATTAAATTTTCTATATAAATAACATTTTCAAAAATTAAATTTTGCAAAAATTTTCTATAGAAATAAAATTTCGCACAAATAGAAATAAAATTTTGCAAAAAGTAATAATATTTTGCACAAATTTTATATAAAAACAAAAATTTGACAAGATTTTCTACAGAAATAAAATTTTGCACAAATTTTTAATAGAAATAAATTTTTACAAAACTTTTCTATAGAAATTACATTTTGCACAAATTTTCTTTAAAAATAAATATTTGACAAAATCTTCTATAGAAATAAAATTTTGACATATTTTCTATAGAAATAAAATCTTGACAAAATTTGGTGTAGAAATAAGATTTTTACAAAATATTCGATCAAACCAAATTCTTGACAATTTTTTTGTATAGAAATAACATATTAACAAAATTTTCTATAAAAATAAAATTTTGACAAAATTGTCTATAGAAATAAAATTTTTACAAATTTTTCTGTAGAAATAAAATTTTAACAAAATGTTATATAGAAATAAAATTTTGACTAATGTTCTTTACAAATAAAATTTTGGCAAAATTTTTCTTAGAAATAAAATTTTGAAAAAATTTTCTATAGAAATAAAATTTTAACAAAATTTTCTATGTAAATAAAATTTTCAAAAAATTTTCTACAGAAATAAAATTTTCAAAAAATTTTCTACAGAAATAAAATTTTTCTATAGAAATAAAATTTTGACAAAATTTTCTACAGAACATTGGGGATATTCTATTACTCTTTGGCCTGCATAGCGTATACGTTATATTCTCTGCAAAAATCATTGCTTATACGCTCCATGGTGCATAGCCGTTACTAGCACATTTTCACAGTTGGTAGAATTTCACCAAAAATTATAGATTTTTTACTGTTTGTTACATTGGTAGAATTCTTGATGTTTTGGAAAATTTTGCGAAATATACCTCCCCCACTAAGAGGTACTTCACAAATTTTCTATACAAATAAAATTTTAACAAAATTTTCAATGGAAATAAAATTAAAACAAGTATATACGGCCGTAAGTTCGGCCAGGCCGAATCTTATGTACCCTCCACCATGGATTGCGTAGGAACTTCTACTAAAGGCTGTCATCCACAATCGAATTACTTGGGTTGCGATAACACTTGCCGATGGCAAGGTATCGTAAAACTTTTTAACACTGTCTTCTAAATTGTAAGTTAGCCCATACGGGGTATATATTAAACAAAAAAAGGCCGATTAAATACGTATATAATCTAGTTTGACAAAATTTTCTATAGAACTAAAATTTTGACAAAATTTTCTATAGAAATGAAACCTTGACAAAATTTTCTATAGAAATAAAATTTTGACAAAATTTTCTATAGAAATAAAAACTTGACAAAATTTTCTTTAGAAATAAAATGTTGACAAAATTTTCTATGGAAGTAAAATGTTGACAAAATTTTCTATAGCAATACAATTTTGACAAAAATTTCTATAGAAATAAAATGTTGACAAAATTTTGTATAGAAATGAAATTTTGACAAAATTTTGTATAGAAATAAAATGTTGACAAAATTTTCTACAGAAATAAATTTTTTACAAAATTTTCTATAGAAATAAAATTTTGACAAACATTTCTATAGAAATAAACTTTTGATAAAACTTTCTATAGAAATGAAATTTTAACAAAACTTTCTATAATAATAAAATTTGACAAAATTTTCTATGGAAATAAAGTTTTGGTAGATTACAAAATTTTCTATAGAAATAAAATTTTGACAAAATTTTCTATGGAAATAAAATTTTGACAAACATTTGTATAGAAATAAACTTTTGACAATACTTTCTATAGAAATGAAATTTTGACAAAACTTTCTATAGTAATAAAATTTGACAAAATTTTCTATGGAAATAAAGTTTTGGTAGATTGTTTTTGGCGATATGGACCAATTTTTGTGTAATAAGTCATCGGCTATATATAACTAAAGTCCGATATGGACCAATTTTTACATGGCTGTTAGAGGCCATATATTGACAAAATGTACCAAATTTCAACCGTATCGGATGACTTTTGCTCCTCCAAGAGGTTCCGGACGTCAAATCTGGGGACGGTTTATATGGCGGCTATATATAATTATGGACCGATATGGACCAATTTTTGCATGGTTATTAGAGGCCGTAAACTAACATCAGGTACCAAATTTCAACCGGATCGGATGAATTTTGCCCCTCCAAGAGGCTCCGGAGGTCAAATCTGGGGATCGGTTTATATGGGGGCTATATATAATTATGGACCGATATGGACCAATTTATGCATGGTTGTTAGAGACCATATACTAACACCATGTACCAAATTTCAACTGGATCGGATGAATTTTGCTCTTCCAAGAGGCTCCGGAGGTCAAATCTGGGGATCGGTTTATATGGGGGCTATATATAATTATGGACCGATATGGACCAATTTTTGCATGGTTATTAGAGGCCGTAAACTAACATCAGGTACCAAATTTCAACCGGATCGGATGAATTTTGCCCCTCCAAGAGGCTCCGGAGGTCAAATCTGGGGATCGGTTTATATGGGGGCTATATATAATTATGGACCGATATGGACCAATTTTTGCATGGTTGTTAAAAACCGTATAATAAGACCACGTACTAAATTTCAACCGGATCGGATGAATTTTGCTCCTCCAAGAGGCTCCGGTGGTCAAATCTGGGGATCGGTTTATATGGGAGCTATATATAATTATGGACCGATATGGACCAATTTTTGCATGGTTGTTAGAGGCCGTATACTAACATCAGGTACCAAATTTCAACCGGATCGGATGAATTTTGCCCCTCCAAAAGTCTCCGGTGGTCAAATCTGGGGATCGGTTTATATGGGAGCTATATATATTTATGGACCGATATGGACCAATTTTTGCATGGTTGTTTGAGACCGTATACTAAGACCACGTACCAAATTTAAACCGGATCGGATGAATTTTGCTGCTCCGGGAGGCTCCCCAAGCCAAATTTGGGGATCGGTTTATATGGGGGCTATACGAAAACGTGGTCCGATATGGCCCATTTTCAATACCATCCGACCTACATCAATAACAACTACTTGTGCCAAGTTTCAAATCGATAGCTTGTTTCGTTCGGAAGTTAGCGTGATTTCCACAGACGGACGGACAGCCGGACAGACGGACAGACGGACGGACGGACAGACGGACAGACGGACGGACGGACATGCTTAGATCGACTCAGAATTTCACCACGACCCAGAATATATATACTTTATGGGGTCTTAGAGCAATATTTCGATGTGTTACAAACGGAATGACAAAGTTAATATACCCCCATCCTATGGTGGAGGGTATAAAAAGGCCGATTAAATACGTATATAATTCAGTTTGACAAAATTTTCTATAGAAATAAAATTTTGACAAAATTTTCTATAGAAATAAAAACTTGACAAAATTTTCTATAGAAATAAAATGTTGACAAAATTTTCTATGGAAGTAAAATGTTGACAAAATTTTCTATAGCAATAAAATTTTGACAAAATTTTCTATAGAAATAAAATGTTGACAAAATTGTCTATAGAAATAAAATGTTGACAAAATTTTCTACAGAAATAAATTTTTTACAAAATTTTCTATAGAAATAAAATTTTGACAAAATTTTCTATGGAAATAAAATGTTGACAAACATTGCTATAGAAAGAAACTTTTTATAAAACTTTCTATAGAAATGAAATTTTGACAAAACTTTCTATAGTAATAAAATTTGACAATTTTTACATGGCTGTTAGAGGCCATATACTAACGAAATGTACCAAATTTCAACCGCATCGGATGACTTTTGCTCCTCCAAGAGGCTCCGGAGGTCAAATCTGGGGATCGGTTTATATGGAAGCTATATATAATTATGGACCTATATGGACCAATTTTTGCATGGTTGTTAGAGACCATATACTAACACCACGTACTAAATTTCAATTGGATCGGATGAATTTTGCTCATCCAAGAGGCTCCAGAGTTCAAATCTGGGGATCGGTTTATATGGGAGCTACATATAATTATGGACCGATATGGACCAATTTTTGCATGCTTGTTAGAGACCGTACACTAACATCAGGTACCCAATTTCAAACGGATCGGATGAATTTTGCCCCTCCAAGAGGCTCCGGAGGTCAAATCTGGGGATCGGTTTATATGGGAGCTATATCTAATTATGGACCGATATGGACCAGTTTTTGCATGGTTGTTAGAGACCATATACTAACACCACGTACCAAATTTCAATCGGGTAGGATGAAGTTTGCTCCTCCAAGAGGCTCCGGAGGTCAAATCTGGGGATCGGTTTATATGGGAGCTATATATATTTATGGACCGATATGGACCAATTTTTGCACGGTTGTTAGAGACCGTATACTAACATCAGGTACCAAATTTCAACCGGATCGGATGAATTTTGCCCCTCCAAGAGGCTCCGGAGGTCAAATCTGGGGATCGGTTTATATGGGGGCTATATATAATTATGGACCGATATGGACCAATTTTTGCATGGTTGTTAGAGACCGTATACTTAGACCACGTACCAAATTTCAACCGGATCGGATGAATTTTGCTGCTCCGGAAGGCTCCGCAAGCCAAATTTGGGGATCGGTTTATATGGGGGCTATACGTAAACGTGGGCCAATATGGCCCATTTTCAATACCAGCCGACCTACATCAATAACAACTACTTGTGCCAAGTTTCAAGTCGATAGCTAGTTTCGTTCGGAAGTTAGCGTGATTTCCACAGACGGACGGACAGCCGGACAGACGGACAGACGGACGGACGGACAGACGGACGGACGGACGGACATGCTTAGATCGACTCAGAATTTCACCACGACCCAGAATATATATACTTTATGGGGTCTTAGAGCAATATTTCGATGTGTTACAAACGGAATGACAAAGTTAATATACCCCCATCCTATGGTGGAGGGTATAAAAAAGAAAATATAGAAATAAATTTTTTACAAAATTTCCTATATATTCAATTGTCCATTTTCATAATAATTTACTGACGTTTTATTTGTATGATAGAAGTTGGTTTAACGTTTACTTGAACTTTTATAAAAATAGGGGAATACCTTTAACAATTGTATTTTTATACCCACAACCATAGAATGGTGACGGGGGTATAATAAGTTTGTCATTCCGTTTGTAACACATCGAAATATCGATTTCTGACTATATAAAGTATATATATTCTTGAATGGGGGAGAAATTCTAAGACGATATAACAATGTCCGTCTGTCCGTCTGTCTGTCTGTTGTAATCACGCTACAGTCTTCAATAATGAAGCAATCGTGCTGAAATTTTGCACAAATTCGTCTGTTGTCTGCAGGCAGGTCAAGTTCGAAGATGGGCTATATCGGTTCAGGTTTTGATATAGTCCCCATATAAACCGACCTCCCGATTTGGGTTCTTCTGCTTATAGAAATCGTAGTTTTTATCCAATTTGCCTGAAATTTGAAACCTAGAGGTATTTTATGACAATATCGAGGTGGTGCCCAAAATGGTGAGTATCGGTCCATGTTTTGATCGGTCTATGACCGATCTCCTTATAGAAACCGCATTTTTTTTTATCAATTTACCTGAAATTGAAAATATAGAGGTATTGTAGGATCACAAACGTGTGCCAAAAATTGTGAGTGTCGGTCCATATTTTGGTATAGCCCCCATATAGACCGATCTCCCGATTTTACTTCTTGGGCTTATAGAAACCGCATTTTTTATCCAATTTACTTGAAATTGGAAGTCGAGTGGAACTTTAGAACCGTAAAGAGGTGTGCCAAAAATGGTGAGAATCGGTCCATGTTTTGGTATGGTCTCCATATAAACCGACCTCCCGATTTGGGGTCCTGGGCTTATAGAAACCGCAGTTTTTATCTAATTTGCCTTAAATTGAAAATCTAGAGGTACTTGAGGACCATTAAAAGGTGTGCCAAAAATGGTCCGTATCGTTCCATGTTTTGGTATTGTCTCCATATAAACCGACCTCCCGATTTGGGGTCCTGGGCTTATAGAAACCGCAGTTTTTATCCAATTTGCCTTAAATTGAAAATCTAGAGGTACTTGAGGACCATTAAAAGGTGTGCCGAAAATGGTCCGTATCGTTCCATGTTTTGGTATAGCCCCCATATAGACCGATCTCCCTATTTTACATCTTGGGTTTATAGAATCCGTAGTTTATATACTATTTGCCTGAAATTGGAAATTTATAGGTATTTTAGGACCATAAAGAGGTGTGCCGAAAGTGGTGATTATCGGTCCATGTTTTGATCGGTCTATGACCGATCTCCTGATTTTACTTCTTGGGTTTATAGAATTCGTAGTTTTTATCCAATTTACCTGAAATTGGAAATCTAGAGATATTCTAGGAAAATGAATAGATGTGCCGTGAATGGTGATTATCGGACCATGTTTCGATATAGCCCCTATATAGACCGATCTCCAGATTTAATTCTTGGGCTTCTAGAATCCGTAGTTTTTATCCAATTTGCCTGAAATCGGAAATCTAGAGGTATTCTAGGACCATAAAAAGGTGTGCCGAATGTATTGAGTATCGGTAAAGTTTTTGATATAGCCGCCTTATAAACCGGCCCACCTATTTGTTATGGTATAGCCCCCATTACACCGAACTCCCGATTTAACTCATAGGGTTTTTTGAAATTGTAGTTTTTATCCGATTTGCCACAAATTGAAAATATACTGGCATTTTAGACCCATAACAAAGTGTATGTTATATGATTCAGTTTTATCGGTCCATTTGGTAAGGCCTCCATATAGACCGATTTCACTTATTGAGGGTATAGAAGGCGCACTGATCATGAAAATTGCTGGAAACTGAATGCAAAATTTTCAGATTTTACTTCTCGTAGTCATTTAAATTATTGGGATGAAAATCCACAGATTATAGATTTCAAATCAAGGCGTTATTTCATCATTTTCTTGCACTTACAAGAGATGTTTATGATTCCACTAAAACTCAAACAAAAACTGGTTCTTATAAATTCAGAATTTGATCTAGTCTTCATAGGTAAAATCTTTACATTTATCTGTGGGAAGCGTACTGGTTGAACTGATCTGTTTGGGAAAATATCTGTCATCAAAACCCCCTGACATTTTCAAAGGAAACTATTATATTTGATTCATGGTGGTGGGTATATAAGATTCGGCCCGGCCGAACTTACTTGTTTTTTTCTAATAATACCAATTTCTAATACGATATAACTATGTCTATATGTCTGTTGTAATCACTATAAAATCTTCAATAATGAAGTTATTGTTCTTGGTGGTATGGGCTATATCGGTCCAGATTTTGATATAGCCCCCATACAAATAGAACCCCACGTTTAGGGTCTTGAGCCTCTAGATATCCCAATTTTTATCCAATTTGCCTGAATTTTAAAATGTATGTGCCTGCAATTCAATATATTGAGTAATTTTGGGTTCGTTAAGCGGTGTAGCGAATATGGTGCGATTTCATGCACATTTGGATATATCGCTCGTGTATCCCGATCTTCCGATTTGATTTCTTGAACGTCTAGAAATTCGAATTTTTATCCTATTTGCCTGAAATTTACATATAGATTGTATTTGGCGTCCATAAATAAGTGTGCTGAATATGTGGTTTTATTAAGTTTGTTATTCTTACCAAATTTTCCCTTGACTTGTTTTATAATAAATATGAAGAACGTACAAAATTGAAAAATCATATCATTAATTTATGATCAAAATTCCAGCATAATAAAAAAAAATCCTGATTCTTCATGGAGCGACGTGTGTATTTCCCCTAAACTCAAAATAATTAATGAAGTTTCCGCAGTACTCCCAATGTGGATTATGTCATAAAATGTGTGATTAATAATTATCTATGAACTTACCCCCATTTGTTATCGTAGACAAGACTTGAGGAATGTTCATGGTCTAACAGTTCACAGATTGTGACAAATTTAATATTCCAACAACAATCAGCAATGGAGGTCATGAAAAGAACCGAGAAACTTTTTCAGTTTTTGGTGTTGCTGTTGGTGTTTTTGTTCGTTTTTTTTTCTCTTTGTTTTTTGCAACAATCTGCAATCTAAAATAATTAACTTTAGTTTATGAACAACTAGCAACTATTACCGGCTGCTGGGGTTGTACGTTCTGCTCCTGTCGCTGCTACATCCTCTATTTAAATATGGTTCCAGCTAAACCCAGCAGATATATGGTGCTGCCAGCATATACGAGTGTCATAACTCAAACAGACCAGAACGATTTGCACTACGGTAGTTTATAATAAGTGTAGTCGCTTTTGTTTCCCAGATTGTTGAGCCCCTCTCTCTCTTTATGCACCATTTCCTTGTATACTCTTTTGTTGCCATTGACTCCAGCATGAATCTCTCTAGCAGGGGTGAAGGGTCACATACACATTTCTATGCAATGCCAGAGCATCGTCAGCAATGGCAAACTAAACTTTCAATGTTATTTTCAAATTAGTCGTAACTCCTACATTGGTGGTAGTACCACTGAAAAAAGCTGGGCTAAAAAGACCAATCAACTATGGAATTCTGTTTCTAGCCAAGATATGTGTTGTAAACACGGTTGCCACTCGAGAAAAAAAAATCTACCAAAATTTAAAGAAAATTTTACCAAAAAACTACCAAAAAATTCAACAGGCCAAAAACGCAGAACATTTTATCAAAATTTTATTTCTACAGAAAATTTAGTAAACATTTTATTTCTACACAATATTTTGTCAACATTTTATTTCTATGGAAAATTTTATTTCTATAAAAAATTTTGTCAACATTTTATTTCTATAGAAATTTTTGTCAAATTTTTATTTCTAAAGAACTTTAGTCAAAATGTTATTTCTATAGAAAATTTTGTTAAAATTTTATTTATATAGAAAATTTTGTTAAACTTTTATTTCTATAGAAAATTTTGTCAAAATTTTATTTTTATAGAAAATTTTGTTAAAATGTTATTTCTAAAAAAAATTTGTCAAAATTTTGTTTTGATAGAAAATTTTGTCAAGATTTTATTTCTATAGAAAATATGTCAACATTTTATTTCTGTAGAAGATTTTCCCAAACTTTTATTTTTATAGAAAATTTGTGCAAAATGTTATTTCTATAGAAAAGTTTCGCAAAAATTTATTTCTATGGAAAATTTGTGCAAAATTTAATTTCTATAGAAAAATTTTGCAAAATTTTATTTCTATAGAAAAATTTTGCAAAATTTTATTTCTGAAGAAAATTTTTGAAAATTTTATTTACATAGAAAATTTTGCTAAAATTTTATTTACATAGAAAATTTTGTTAAAATTTTATTTCTATAGAAAATTTGGTAAAAATTTATTTGTATAGGAAATTTTGTCAAAATTTTATTTCTATAGAAAATTTTGTCAAAATTTTATTTCTAAAGAACATAAGTCAAAATTTTATTTATATACAAAATTTTGTTAAAATTTTATTTACATAGAAAATTTTGTTAAAATTTTATCTACAGAAAATTTTGTCAAATTTTTATTTCTATAGAAAATTTTGTCAAAATTTTATTTCTAAAGAGCATAAGTCAAAATATTGTTTCTATAGAAATTTTTTTTTAAATTTATTTGTGTAAAAAACTTTGTCAAAATATTACTTGTCAAGAACATAAGTCAAAATTTTATTTCTATAGAAAATTTTGTAAAAATTTTATTTCTATAGACAATTTTGTCAAAATTTTATTTTTATAGAAAATTTTGTTAAAGTATTATTGCTATAACAAAAATTTGTCAAGATTTTGTTTTGATCGAAAATTTTGTAAAAATTGTATTTCTACACCAAATTTTGTCAAAATTTTATTTCTATAGAAAATTTGTCAAAATTTTATATCTATAGCAAATCTTGTCAAACTTTTTTTGTAGAAAATTTGTGCGAAATTTTATTTCTATAGAAAATTTGTGCAAAATTTTATTTCTCTGGGAATTTTTTGAAAATTTTATTTATATAGAAAATTTAGTTAAAATTGTATTTCTATAGAAAATTTTGTCAAAATTTTATTTCTATAAAAAATTTTGTCAAAATTTGATTTCTAAAGAACATTAGTCAAAATTTTATTTCTACAGAAAATTTTGTTAAAATTTTATTTCTATAGAAAATTTTGGCAAAATTTTATTTTGACATTTTGTTTTGATAGAAAAATTTGTCAAGATTTTATTTCTATAGAAAATCTGTCAAAATTTTATTTCTGTATAAGGTTTTGTTAAACTTTTATTTTTATAGAAAATTTGTGCAAAATGTTATTTCTATAGAAAAGTTTTGCAAAAATTTATTTCTACAGAAAATTTGTACAAAATGTTATTTCTATAGAAAATTTGTGCAAAATTTTATTTCATAGAAAATTTTTGCAAAATTGTATTTCTATAGAAAATTTTTGAAAAATCTTATTTCTATTGAAAAATTTTGCAAAATTTTATTTTTATAGAAAAATTTTGAAAATTTTAATTCTGTAGAAAATTTTTTGAAAAATTTATTTACATAGAAAATTTTGTTAACATTTTATTTATATAGAAAATTTTTTCAAAATTTTATTTCTAAAGAAAATTTTGCCAAAATTTTATTTGTAAAGAACATAAGTCAAAATTTTATTTTTATAGAAAATCTTGTTAAAATGTTATTTCTATACAAAAAAATTGTCAAGATTTTGGTTTGATCGACAATTTTGTAAAAAATTTTATTTCTACACCAAATTTTGTCAAGATTTTATTTCTATAGAAAATATGTCAAAATTTTATTTATATAGAAGATTATGTCAAACATTTATTTTTATAGAAAATTTGTGCAAAATGTAATTTCTATAGAAAAGTTTAGTAAAAATTTATTTCTATAGAAAAGTTTTGCAAATATTTATTTCTATAGAAAATTTTTGCAAAATCTTATTTCTATAGAAAAATTTTGCAAAATTTTATTTCTACAGAAAAATTTTGCAAAATTTTATTTCTGTAGAAAATTTTTTGAAAATTTTATTTACATAGAAAATTTTTTGAAAATTTTATTTACATAGAAAATTTTGTTAAAATTTTATTTCTATAGAAAATTTTGTTAAAATTTTATTTCTATAGAAAATTTGGTAAAAATTTGTTTGTATAGGAAATTTTGTCAAAATTTTATTTCTATGGAAAATTTTGTCAAAATTTTATTTCTATAGAAAATTTTGTCAAAATTTTATTTCTAAAGAACATAAGTCAAAATTTTATTTCTATAAAAAAACTTTTATTTGTCAATAACATAAGTCAAAATTTTATTTCTATAGAAAATTTTGTTAAAATTTTATTTCTATAGAAAATTTTGTAAAAATGTTATTTCTATAGACAATTTTGTCAAAATTTTATTTTTATAGTAAATTTTGTTAAAACGTTATTTCTATAAAAAATGTCAAGATTTTGCTTTGGTCGAAAATTTTGTAAAAATTTTATTTCTACACCAAATTTTGTCAAGATTTTATTTCTATAGAAAATTTGTCAAAATTTAGAAAATCTTGTCAAATTTTTGTTTTTATAGAAAATTTGTGCAAAATCTTATTTCTTCTTGCAAAATTTTATTTCTATAGAAAATTTGTGCGAAATTTTATTTCTATAGAAAATTTTTGCAAAATTTTATTTCTCTGGAAATTTTTTGAAAATTTTATTTCTATAGAAAATTTAATTAAAATTTTATTTCTAAAGAAAATTTTGTCAACATTTTATTTCTATAGAAAATTTTGTCAAAATTTTATTTCTATAGAAAATTTTGTTAAAATTTTATTTCTATAGAAAATTTTGTCAAAATGGTTTTTATAGAAAATTTTGTAAAATGTTATTTTTTATAAAAAAATTTTGTCAAAATCTTGTTTTGATGGAAAATTTTGCCAAAATTTTATTTCCTCACAAAATTTTGTCAATATTTTATTTCCTCACAACATTTTGTTAAAATTTTATTTCTATAGACAATTTTGTTAAAATTTTATTTCTATAGAAAAGTTTGTTAAGATTTTATTTCTATAAATTTGGTCAAAATTCTATTTCTATAGAGAATTTTGTCAATATTTTATTTTTATAGAAAATTTTGTTAAAATATTATTTCTATAAAAAAATGTTGTCAAAATTCTGTTTTGATCAAACATTTTGTAAAAATTTTATTTCTACACCAAATGTTGTCAAGATTTTATTTTTATAGTAAATTTGTCAAAATTTTATCTCTATAGAAAATTTTGTCAAACTTTTATTTTTATAGAAAATTTAAAATGTTATTTCTATAAAATTTTTTGTCAAAATTTTGTGTTGATCGAACATTTTCTCAAAATTTTATTTCTACACCAAATTTTGTCAAGATTTTATTTCTATAGAAAATTTGTCAAAATTCTGTCTCTATTGAAAATCTTGTCAAACTTTTATTTTTATAGAAAATTTTTGCAAAATCGTATTTCTATAGAAAAAATTTGCAAAATTTTATTTCTATAGAAAAATTTTGCAAAATTTTATTTCTATAGAAAATTTTGTCAAAATTTTATTTCTATAGAACATTTTGTCTAATACTTTTCCTCTGTTGGTTAAGCTACACTTGTAGTTTAGTCAATGCATGGCTTTAAGCTGAGATCAAAAACAACAATATTTTGTCTAATTTTTTATTTCTACAGAAAATTTTGTCAACATTTTATTTCTAAAGAACATTAGTCAACATTTTATTTCTATAGAAAATTTTGTTAAAATTTTATTTGTATAGAAAATTTTGTCAAAATTTTATTTCTATAGAGAATTTTGTCAATTTTTTTTTATAGAAAATTTTGTTAAAATATTATTTCTATAAAAAATTTTGTCAAAATTTTGTTGTGATCAAAAATTTTGTCAAAAATTTATTTCTGCACAAAATTTTATCAAGATTTTATTTCAATAGAAAATTTTTCAAAATTTTATCTCTATAGAAAATTTTTATTTTTATAAAACATTTGTGCAAAATCTTATTTCTAAAGAAAAGTTTTGCAAAATTTTATTTTTATAGAAAAATTTTGCAAAATTTTATTTCTTTAGAAAATTTTGTTTATATAGAAAATTTTGTCAAAATTTTATTTCTAAAGAACACGAGTCAAAATTTTATTTCTGTAGATAATTTTGTCAACATTTTATTTCTAAAGAACATTAGTCAAAATTTTATTTTTATAGAAAATTTTGCAAAATTTTGTTGCTATAGAAAATTTTTGCAAAATTTGTATTTATATAGAAAATTTTTTGAAAATGTTATTTATATAGAAAATTTTGTTTTAATTTTATTTCTATAGAAAATTTTTTCAACATTTTGTTTTTTAGAAAATTTTTTAAAAATTTTGTTTATATAGAAAATTGTGTTAACATTTTATTTCTATAGAAAATTTGTGCAAAATTGTATTTCTATCCTTTTAGATATTTTGCAAAATCTACAAAAAACACTAAGAATTCTACCAATATACGAAACAGAAAAATATATTATTGGTAGAATTCTACTTACTGTGGCAACCTTGCTGATGACGATGGAGAAGGTGGTAGTCGCCCCCTAACTAAGAATCTACAATTGTTGAATAAAAAAAAAAACTAAACTAACTATTAACCTAAATTTCATTTGAAATTGGTTTGGTTTACTTTCTAAATTCATTCTAGACATTGCGTGTATGTGTGTATGGATTGGAGGAGGTAGGGGGTGGAGTATAAGGTGTAGTATAAATGTGGGAGTTTATTTTTAATTCCTATGGAATTAGTTGTTGATTTTGAAAAATTTTGTACTTTTTAAACTTTAAAGAACCCCTATAAGTAGAGGATGATAAAAATATAAGGGAATTGTTTCTAATTATTTTTGTATGATTTTCCAAAAATACTAGCTAACAAAGAATATTTTAAAGATTGAAAAAGAAGGCAACGAGTCAACCATATTGTAAAGACAGGGTAGTGACAACGGTAGTATTCCGATGTCTAATCATCGTCAAAACACGCCCTATATGCATCCTCTACATCTACTATTCGACCAAAATGCGCTCTCAATTCTTGGTTACGGTTCAAAATGTCCATTGCCCTCCTGATTTTCGTCCTACTCTCTATGAGTAGTTCTTCAGACTTTTTTTTTACTTTACGTTCTATATAATTTTCTATGCAATTTCATTTGCCAAAGTCGATTGGACAAAAACTGCGACCTAAACTTTGAATACAAAAATTTATACAATCCTTGATGTAGGTTAAAGTGGCAGCCCGATTAAGATTCAGGCTCATTTAGACTATTCAGTCCTTGATGTAAATAACAATATCGTCAAAAGCAAAGCAGCCTATGGGAGTTGAAAAAATTGAAATATATTTAACTGTTTTTTTACGCTTTGGCACCAAATTCACATTTATAGTGAGAAAACTCATTAACATTGACATTCATCGAAGCAAGGAAACAAGCGAAGATTTACTGCCTGTTCATGAAACACAAAATCGACTAGAGACGATCTCTCGTTCGTCTAGATTGAAACTAAAATAATTTTGATATATATATAAAATCCTGAATTTTGTCATGAACTCATTATTTACGATTTACTATCGAACACCGAAACAATTGGGATTTCACAGACTCTGGTTTTCGAGGGATTTTTAACGAATCGTTCGTCTCGAGGCGAACGAAAATTCCTCGAACAGGCAGTTAAGCAACATGTTTATTCTGTGTTGGCCTCTAGTCTTTGCATTGGACTATGTTGCGTATGTGCAATGGTGGTCAGCGGATGCTGTAACGTATACGCACAGAAGGTCTGATATTAGGTTTGAAGAAACTAGCCAGAGAAATTATAAACAATATTTTTGTGCCCTCTTCCATCGGATGGGGCGTGTATTTTTGGTCGGGCCCACATGTAGTTGCTATTTATTTAGGTCAGATGGTATTGCAAATGGACCATATCGTACCACTTTTAGGTATAGCAACCATATAAACCGATCTTAAATTTTGACTTCTGGAGGCTTTTGGATGAGCACAATTCATCCGATCTGGTTGGTACTTGATGCCACTGTTTGTATTCTAACAACCACACATTAATGGGTACATAACGGACCATAATCGTGTGTAATCCCTATATAAACCGGCACCAAATTTGAATTCTTGAGAAAGCAATTTCTTAAATTGAAAAATTAATTGATTTTATTACACTAATTTTTTAATACAAAAAAAAAAAAAAACAAGTATATACGGCCGTAAGTTCGGCCAGGCTGAAGCTTATGTACCCTCACCATGGATTGCGTAGAAACTTCTACTGAAGCCGATGGCAAGGTATCTTAAAACTTCCTAACACCGTAATATATACCACATAGTCCATACGTGGTATATATTAAACTAAAAAAGGCCGATTAAATACGTATATAATTAAGTTTAAAGTTTCTATAGAAATAAAATTTTGACAAAATAAAATTCTGACAACATTTTCTATAGAAGTAAAATTTTGGCAAAATTTTCTATAGAAATAAAATTTGGAAAACATTTTCTATAGAAGTAAAATTTTGACAAAATTTTCTATAGAAATAAAATTTGGAAAAAATTTTCTATAGAAATAAAATTTTGACAAAATTTTCTGTAGAAATAAAATTTTGTCAAAATTTTCTATAGAAATAAAATTTTGACAAATTTTTCTATAGAAATAAAATGTTGACAAAATTTTCTGTAGAAATAACATTTTGACAAAATTTTCTATAAAAATGAAATTTTGGTAGATTATTTTTGGCTTGAGTGGCAACCATGATTATGAACCGATATGGACCAATTTTTGTGTGATTGGGGATCGGCTATATATAACTATGGACCGATATGGACCAATTTTGGCATGGTTATTAGCGGCCTTATACTAACAGCACGTTGCAAATTTCAACCGGATGGGATAAATTTTGCTCCTCCAAGAGGCTCCGGAGATCAAATCTGGGGAAAGTTTTATATGGGGGCTATATATAATTATGGACCGATATAGACCAATTCTTTCGTGTTTGTTAGAGACCACATGCTAACACCATGTTCCAAATTTCAACCGGATCGGATAAATTTTGCTCCTCCAAGAGGCTCCGGAGGACAAATCTAGGGATCGATTTATATGAGGGCTATATATAATTATGGACCGATATAGACCAATTCTTTCGTGTTTGTTAGATACCATATACTAACACCACGTACCAAATTTCAACTGGATCGGACGAATTTTGCTCTTCTAAGAGGCTCTGGAGGTCAAATCATGGGATCGGCTTATATGGGGGCCATATATAATTATAGGTCGATGCGGACCAATTTTTGCATGTTTGTTAGAGACCATATACTAACACCATGTACCAAATTTCAGCCGGATCGGATTCAATTTGCTTCTCTTAGAGCAATCGCAAGCCAAATTTGGGGGTCCGTTTATATGGGGGCTATACGTTAAAGTGGACCGATATGGACCGATTTTTGCATGGTTGTTAGAGACTATATACCAACACCATGTTCCAAATTTCAGCCGGATCGGATGAAATTTGCTTCTCTTAGAGGCTCTGCAAGCGAAATCTGGGGATCGGTTTATATGGAGGCTATATATATTTATGAACCGATGTGGACCGATTTTTGCATGGTTGTTAGAGACCATATACTAACACCATGTTCCAAATTTCAGCCGGATCGGATGAAATTTGCTTCTCTTAGAGGCTCTGCAAGCGAAAACTGGGGATCGGCTTATATGGGGGCTATATATATTTATGAACCGATGTGGACCGATTTTTGCATGGTTGTTAGAGACTATATACCAACACCATGAAGTTAGCGGGATTTCAACAGACGGACGGACGGACATGCTTAGATCGACTCAGAATTTCACCACGACCCAGAATATATATATTTTATACAAGGTCGTGGGTTCGATTCCTGCTTCGACCGAACACCAAAAAGTTAGTTTTTCAGCAGTGGATTATCCCACCTCTGTAATGCTGGTGACATTTCGGAGGGTTTCAATTCTTCTCTAAGTGGTTTCACTGCAATGAGGAACGCCGTTCAGATTCGGAGGTCCCTTGTCATTTAGCTTAACATGGAATTAGGCAGCACTTAGTGATAAGAGAGAAGTTCACCAATGTGGTATCACAATGGACTGAATAGTCTAAGTGAGCTGCCACGTAACCTAACCTATCCTAACCTACTTTATGGGGTCTTAGAGCAATATTTCGATGTGTTATAAACAGAATGACAAAGTTAATATACCCCCCATCCTATGATAGAGGGTATGAAAAGTTACCGGGATATGATCTTATAGATGGTAGAGTTCTAAAAGCTCTTCCAATACAGGATTATGATTTTTTTAATTTTTGATATTCACAATAAAATTTACCTATAAATAATTTATATTGGTAAATATTTTCATATATCAAACTACCACTTAATTTGGATTCTCACGTATATACAAGACCTATTTTCACTCTGCCACAATTCGGTATAATATACATAGAATTTCGTTTTTAAAAAAGCATAAAAATGAAAAATCCATTTTACCACACGTTTTCTATATCAAAGTAAAAACATTTTGGTTGGCAAGCTCCATATGACGTCCTGTGAAAATCACAAAATTCAAATTTACTGTCACAATTACCACCAACTGTTATTGTAATGGCGGCTCTTAAGAAATCTCGATGCCATTAACTTTTCGTAATGTTCTATTATTGACTGTAAATGATTTAATGACATTTAAACTCCATTAAATTTACGTGCACACCAACATCCTCTCGTATAAAAGACAGGCACCTACATACACACACACACAGAGGGTCTTATATATATCCCCATCCTCATCAGCGAGTGCTTAATTCACAAAGCCATTAATTTTGAATACCTAATTAAAGTATTTTAAAACCAGAACTTTATGTCATTTCATCAACAGCAGGATCATCCGCAACCAATACTCAGAGACATCAAATTTACAACAAAACCGCTAAAACATTAAAAGGCATTAAATCATTAACTCTGTAACACAAAAACACAAAACAAAAGAAGCAAAACTTGGTGGGAGAGAGAGAGAAAAAAAATTGGAAAATGAGTCAAAATGTAAATTTAATTGAAATATAATACCACAATTCGACTCAAGCATCAGCTACTACAGTACAATGCAGAAAGCATTAACAAAAGTAATCAGTTTTTATTGAAGCAGTAGATGTGACACCAGGGTTAAATTATCTCTTCTTCTTCTTGAATGCATTAATCCCCCACAAAACCAAACATATCAATCTGAACGTCATAGATCTCCAATGACACTTTGGTATGAATGGTGAGAATTAATATGGATATTTCGAAAGAGGCACCAAGAGAGAGGTTTGGCTAGTTCAGAAAACAACAACAAACAGTTGTAAATGGAGATATCTTAGGTAGTAGTAGTCTACCGTTGCTCTATGGTGCTTAATGAGAATGAACCTAATTTCAGTAGACGAATGTGATACCACACAGAATAACTCTAGCAAGTTAAAAAGAGCGGCCATAGGCCGTTGATTCCTTTAGTCAATTATTCTATTCTATGGAAGAAATGAAAATATTTCGGGAAACTCGTGTCAACATAACATTCTACAGAACATTCTCTTTGATAAAATTTCTCAATGAATGAAAGACTATCTAACTAACTAGGTAAAGGCTTGTGCTCAGAAAGTAAGAGAAGAAATGTCAAGGTGTACAGAAAAAATTGATTTATGTGCCAATTTTCTTCCAAGGCAACGCTGCCCAGGAATAAACCTCTAAAACCCCCAACAAATATTTGCCTTAGAATACACATATTTTCTTTTTTAATTTTTTATCATTGTTTTCCTTTTGCGGTTTTTAATTCAGAAATTTATCAAACATTTAAATGTAATTGATATTTTTCGACGCCAACGGCAATACAATTGAGAGACAAATCGAGGAAAAATTTATGTCATTAGTTTGCCACAGTCCTCAGCCACTTCAGTTTTGTAACGGCAAATCTGTGTCTTCTTCTAAATGGTCTATCTCTAAATGGTCTACACATTCTCAAACATAGCCATTATTGGGAGATAACCATGCGGATGAATGATTGCCATAGGGTTCGATTTTAAGAAGCTCAATTGGCCACTTGGTATAGTACCAACACGGATTAATGAAGTTAAGAAACTACTAATTACGATCGACGTTATTTCAAGACAGCTCTCTATCTGCTTAACCCAACACTGACAAACTTATTATTATTTCAGTAGATAATTTTGTCAAAATTTTATTTCTGTTGTTTTTTTAATTCAGCTTAAAACCATACATTGACTAAACTACAAGTGTAGCTTAACCAACAGAGGAAAAGAATGTTTGTCAAATTTATTTGGGCAAAACCCTATAGACTGCAAATGAACTGCCTGAATTTATTCTGATAATTGGTTGATAGTTTTGCTGCAAGTAGAGGATGCTGATGAGGAATGTGGTAATTCCGAAACGTGCGTCCATCCAACCATCTTGCAGTCTATAGGGCTTTGCCCAAATAAATTTGACAAACATTCTTTTCCTCTGTTGGTTAAGCTACACTTGCAGTTTAGTCAATGTATGGTTTTTAAGCTGAAATAAAAAAACAACAACAATGCTTAAAGAAAAAAACCAACAATAACAAAACAAAACGAAAATTTTATTTCTATAAAAAAATTTTGTCAACATTTTATTTTTATACCCACCACCATAAAATGGTGACGGGGTATAATAAGTTTGTCATTCCGTTTGTAACACATCCAAATATCGATTTCCGACTATATAAAGTATATATATTCTTGATCAGGTAGAAATTCTAAGACGATATAACGATGTCCGTCTGTCCGTCTGTCTGTCTGTTGTAATCACGCTACAGTCTTCAATAATGAAGCAATCGTGCTGAAACTTTGCACAAGCTCGTCTTTTGTCTGCAGGCAGGTCAAGTTCGAAGATGGGCTATATCGGTCCAGGTTTTGATATAGTCCCCATATAAACCGACCTCCCGATTTGGGGTCTTGGGCTTATAGAAATCGTAGTTTTTATCCAATTTGCCTGAAATTTGAAATCTGGAGGTATTTTATGACCATAAAGAGGTGTGCCAAAAATGGTGAGTATCGGTCCACGTTTTGGTATAGCCCCCATATAGACGGATCTCCCGATTTTACTTCTTGGGCTTATAGAAACCGCATTTTTTTTTTCAATTTACCTGAAATTGGAAATCTAGAGGTATTGTAGGACCACAAATACGTGTGCCAAAAATTGTGAGTATCGGTCCGTATAGCCCCCATATAGACCGATCTCCCGATTTTACTTCTTGGGCTTATAGAAAACGCAGTTTTTATTCAATTTACCTGAAATTGGAAATCTAGAGGTATTGTAGGACCACAAATACGTGTGCCAAAAATAGTGAGTATCGGTCCATATTTTGGTATAGCCCCCATATTGACCGATCTCCCGATTTTACTTCTTGGGCTTATAGAAATCGCAGTTTTTATTAAATTTACCTGTAATTGGAAATCTAGAGGTATTTTCGGGTCACAAAGAGGTGTGCCGAAAATGGTGAGTATCGGTCCATATAGAACGATCTCCCGATTTAACTCCTTGGGTTTCTAGAAACCGTAGTTTTTATCTGATATGCCTGGAATTGTAAATATTCTGGTATTTTAGGCTCACAAAAACGTGTATCGGATTAAGTTTTTATCGGTCCATTTGGTAATGCCTCCATATAGACCGACTTCACTTCTTGAGGGTGTAGAAGGCGCACTGATCATGAAAATTGCTTGAAACTCAATGTAAAATTTCCAGATTTTACTTCCACAGATTTAAGATTTCAAATCAAGACGTTATTTTATAATTTTCTTGCACACTTACAAGAGATGTTAATGATTCCTCTAAAACTCAAACAAAAATGGTTCTTATAAATCCAGAATCTGATATAGTCTTCATAGGTGAAATCTTTTAATTTTGTCAAAATTTTATTTCTATAGAAGATTTTGTCAAAATTTTATTTCTATAGAAAATTTTTTCAACATTTTATTTCTATAGAAAATTTTGTCAATATTTTATTTCTATAGAAAGTTTTGTCAATATTTTATTTCTATAGAAAATTTTGGCAAAATTTTATTTCTATAGAAAATTTGGTCAAAATTTTATTTCTATAGAAAATTTTGTCGTAATTGTATTTGTATAGAAAATTTTGTCTTAATTGTATTTGTATCGAAAATGTTGTCAAAATTTTATTTCTATAGAAAATTTTGTCAAAATGTTATTTCTATACAAAAAATTTGTCAACATTTTATTTCTATAGAATATTTTGTCCAAATTTTATTTGTATAGAAAATTTGGAGAAAATTTTATTTTTGTGGAAAATTTTGTCAAAATTTTATTTCTGTAGAAACATTTTTTTTAAATTATATTTCTCTGAAAATTCTCTCAAAATTGTATTTCTTCATAAAATTTTGTCAGATTTTTTTCTATAGAAATTTTTGTCAAAATGTTTATTTTATATCTAAAAATTTGTTAGCATTTTATTTCCATAGAAAATTTTGTCAAAATTTCATTTGTAGAGCAAATTTTTGGCAAAATTTTATTTCTATAGAAAGTCTTGTTAAAATTGTAGTTCTTAGAACATTTTGTCAAAGTCTTATTTCTATAGAAAATTTTGTCAAAATTTTATTTTATTTATTTGTAAAAGTCTTATTTCTATAGAAAATTGTGTCAAAATTTTATTTCTATAGAATGTTTTGTCAAAATTGTATTTCTATAGAAAATTTGTCAATTTTTTTTTATAGAAAATTTTGTCAAAATTTTATTTCTATTGAAAATTTGTCAAAATTTTATTTGTATAGAAAATTTTGCCTTAATTGTATTTCTGCAGAAAATCTTGTCAGAATTTTATTTCTATAGAAATTTTTGTCAAAATGTTTATTCTATAACTACAAATTTATTAGCATTTTATTTCTATAGAAAATTTTGTCAAAATTTCATTTCTAGACCAAATTTTGACGAAATTTTGTCAATTTTTTTCTATAGAAAGTTTTGGTAAAATTGTAGTTCTATAGAAAATTTTTTCAAAATCATATTTCTATAGAAAATTGTGTCAAAATTTTATTTGTATAGAAAATTTTGCCAAAATTTTATTTCTATAAAAAGATTTTTCAAAATTGTATGTTTATAGAAAATTTTGTCTTAATTGTATTTCTATAGAAAATTTTATTTCTATAGCAAATTTTGTCAAAATTTTATTTCTATACAAAATTTTATTTCTATACAAAATTTTATTTCTGTAGAAAATTTGTCAAAATTTTATTTGTATAGAAAATTTTGTGTTAATTGTATTTCTATAGAAAATTTTGTCAAAATTTCTGTTTAATTTTGAGCTTTCTCAGTGGCTGAATGTGCGGGGAGTGAAGATATGTCACCACTTGGGAAAGAGATTAGTGGACTGTAAGATGAGTAAATGTAGATTTGGCGGGACTGGTCTGCTAGTAGCAATCACTGTAGATGTGACACAAATTCTCAGTCCGAGAAATTATGTCCAAATGAGATCCACCCGTGAAAAGACAGTAAGTAAGTAAAAACCAAAAGTGAAGTTAGTTAGTGTCACAATTAGTTTATTTGGTTAGAAGTTGCTCACCAGTTGAAGTGTGCGAAGTAAGTAAGTTCGCATATACAGCTTCTTACCAAGAAACTTTATTTGACATTTATCTATAACTAGCTAGATATTAATCCATAATGAATTTCAATTAGTTTCAGTGTATCTTAAACTATGTAATCAATTCAAAATCTTGACGTTAATTAATTCAAAATTTAAATTCAAATATATGAAATAAGAAAAATTATATATAATACATATTTAAAAGGAAACAAATATGAACATCAATAAAATTTGTTTTGTCTAATATTTGAATATTAGACATGCTGCCGACTCAGAAAATAGCATTTATGATTGATTAGTACACAGGACAGATGCAAGTGCTCGTATAGCTTCCGATACGATTTGTTGATTAGATTTTTCTGAATTAGTCGTATGGTTCTGCAAATTTTTTGCCGTTCGATTAGAGTTGCGGTTTCTGGATGACTGTTTACGGTTATGATCTGCCCCTCGAGATGGTCTATGAGTAACAACTTCGTCATATTCTCGACGGTTACGGTCTGTAGCTCTAGATTGTCCATGAGTACCAATTTCATCATTATCTCGATTATTTCTTGATCCTCGATTACGCAATTGATTAGTACTGTCATAATTCGGATGCAGAAGACTGTTATGAGGTCTGCCACATAAACGACACATATTTCGGGATCGACAATCGCGAAATCGATGAGTGCGTGCAAGACAGTTGACACAATAAGACTCTTTTAGTATAAAAATATTGCGTTCTTTTGACGTCATAATTAGAAATTTTGGACAATCTTTAATAGAATGAAAACGTTTGCAAAGCTTACACATGTACGTATCCCGTTTACGCTGCTGGGTTCTAGGTGACCTGGAATGAAAAATAAAGTGAGCACAAAGATAACTAAACACCCTTTATATTGTAAAGAATGCTCAAACGGCAAATGTTTTTAATATTTTGTTCACTCTTGATCGGATGGCAAGTTATCGCATAGAGGCAAGTAACACAGTTTGGTTATCGGCCGATTCACAACACCGGTAGCAGTGCGTACATCTGCAATTCGAACGTTTTGGTCGGAGCCTGGATACGTATTTATAATTCTTCCTAATCGCCATTCATTAGGAGGTAGTAAATCATCTAAAATCACGACTAAGTCGTCAATCTTCAAATTACAAGAAGGGGTTTTCCATTTGTAGCGTTTTTGCATGGATTTCAAATAGTCATTTTTCCATCTCAAAGAGAACTGATGGTGTAAAGCTTTAAGCTTTGTCCATCTATTAACAAGGGACAAGTTCTGAGAAATGGGTTCAGGTAGTGCTACAATAGGGGCACCTTTCAAGAAGTGTCCCGGAGTTAAGGCGGTCAAGTCAGCAGGATCTTCTGATATGGCTGATATGGGACGCGAGTTTAATACCCCTTCAATTCGTGCTAAAATAGTCGAAAACTGTTCGAATGTAAATCGGTGGCTACCAGTTATTTTCTTAAAATGAATCTTAAAACTTTTGACGGCAGCTTCCCAAAGGCCACCCATATGAGGCGCGTGGGGAGGTATGAATTTCCATTCGAACCCATAAGTTGCATATTTTTCGGCAATATCGGTCGAAGTGCATCTTAGAAACTTGGCGAATTCACGAGTAAGGTTACGGCTAGCTCCTAAAAAATTTCGCCCATTATCCGAAACTATCCTATGGGGTAGGCCTCGCCTACCAACAAAGCGGGCAAATGCCGCTTCAAACGCCGCCGAACTTAATTCCGAACACGCCTCTAAATGTATTGCTTTTGTTGCGAAGCATACAAAAACACTTACGTACCCCTTTATTATAGGCGATTTTCGTAAACTTGAGCTTTTGAGGTCGAAGGGACCGGCAAAGTCAATTCCCGTTGTGTGAAAGGGCGGGGCCAGTGTACATCTATCTGAAGGTAATGGTGCCATAATTTGAGACGACGGTTTGTGTTTATATATTAAACAGGTTTTACATTTGTGAATTATGGTTTTGACGAGGGATTTCAGACGAGGAACGTAAAATTCGGTTTGCACGAATCTACACATTAAGTTACATTCCCCATGAGCCAAAAATGTGTGTAAATGCGACAAGTACAGAAAACAAAATCTTGATTTTCCGGGAAGGATAATTGGGTACCTTTCTTTATAGGGTAGTGACGAGTTGGAAAGTCGCCCATTAACTCTCATTAAATTATCACAATCGAGAAATGGATTTAATGTAGACAAGTGACTCTTTTTTCCTATGGGAGCAGACGAATGTAATGAGTTATATTCATTGCTATAAAATTGACGTTGAGCCAATGATAGTAGCCGATTTTTTACATTTTGTAATTCGGTAGTAGAGACACGAATTGTCTGGAATCGTTGCGAATTTCCGTTGCTAGGGTGACTGTTAAAGAAAAATCTAAATACATAGGAAAGAACACGTAGTGCTTTCGTATATGAAGAGAATCTTTCCAGAATGTCAACTGATTCTGTTGTAACCTGATGAGACTGAACTATTTCAGCTGGTAGATTCGTGGTTAGTGGGTTTCGATTTGGCCAATTGAACTCAGGAGTAGTCATCCATGAAGGTCCGTACCACCACAAGGGGTTGCTAATAAGATCTTGGGGTCGACATCCCCTAGTACCGAGATCGGCTGGGTTTTCGTGCGTTGGGACATGTCTCCATTTTACGTTAGGGACAATGTCATGGATCAAAGCCGTACGATTTGCGACATATGTTTCCCATGATCGCGGTGGCTTAGATAACCATCCTAATACTATTGAGGCATCTGTCCACAAGGTTATTGAGTCGAATTCAACTTGAAAAATTCCTACTACGTACTTAATGAGTTTCGCGAGCAACACTGCTCCGTTTAATTCCAATTTAGGCAACGGGATTGGCTTGATTGGAGCAACCTTGCTTTTGGCTATCAACAAATTCGAAAAAACAGTGGCAGTAGATGTTTTGCAACGAACATAGACACATGCGCAATAGGCCGCTTTCGAAGCGTCACAGAACCCATGTATCTCTATACTATCTTCCGGTAATAATTGGATCCACCGGGGAACACTTATGTGTTCAATATGAGGTAAATCATTTAAGATCTGGTTCCAAGTTTGAAGTGCGTCTGAGCTAATGGAGTCATCCCATCCTAACCCTTCTAGCCAAAGCTGTTGCATAAGTATTTTAGCTTTTATAATTACTGGAGTTAACCACCCAGCTGGATCAAACAACTGTGCCACAGCTGCAAGAACTTGGCGCTTAGTATAATCTGCCCGTATTTCAATGTTACTACAGGAGTAAGAAAATGCGTCTTTTAGAGCATTCCAGTTTATCCCTAATGTTTTTGTAGAGCTACTTTCATTTAGTCGCAAGAAATTCAAGTCATACAAATCTTCCTGTGGCAGATGAGCCAATAAACGCGAATCATTGGCTGTTAACTTTTTTAGCGGAAATCCAGCGGATTTAAGGACAGAGATCAGTTTTGTTTGGGCCTCTATAGTTTCTTCAATTGAAAACCCTCCTGAAAGGATGTCGTCCACATATGTCTCCTTGCGTAAAGTGGAAGCGACCGTGGGATATTGATTAGCTGAGTCTGTCGCAAGTTGCAATAAAGTGCGAATTGCTAAAAATGGGGCGCAACTTACGCCAAACGTTACCGTTTTTAGCTGGTAATCCTTTACTGGGCTATTTGGGGAGCTTTGAAATAAAATTCGTTGAAAAGCTCGATCTTCGGGATGTACCATAATTTGACGGTACATTTTTTGGATATCTCCACAATATACATATTTGTACTTCCTCCAATTGAGGATGACGGAGACTAAGTCAGTTTGTAATGTGGGGCCAGAATAGAGGACGTCATTTAGTGAAAACCCAGATTTTGTTTTACGGGACGCGTTGAATACTACCCTGACTTTCGTAGACTTATGATCAGGGCGTACCACAGCGTGATGCGGGAGGTAAAATGAACCATATTTACCTTCAATGCCAACTTCCTGAGAACGCGTTTCCTCCATATGATTTAATGAAATATATTCCCCTAAAACCGAATTATACGCCGTCTCTAATTCCGGATCTTTGGAGAGGGTGCTTTGCATTCTCTTATATTGTCCAAGAGCCAGGGCTCTGGATGCGCCCAACCACATAGATGTGTTATATTTTTTATTAAATGGAAGCCTTACGACATAGCGACCATCGGGTTGTCGAGTGGTAGTTTTAGCATAATAATCTTCACAATATTGGTCATCAATTGACGAGGCGTCAATTTTCGGAATTTCTTCCATTTCCCAAAACTTTTTCAAAATATCACAAAGCATACTCTCATCGGAAGCCATAACATTGGTTGTTAACGATTGTATCGAATTCGCTCTAATGGGTCCACTGAGAACCCAGCCGAATATGGTATTGTATGCCGAAGTTTCTCCACATACATTCTTTACAAACCCTTCTAGATTTATGTGACTCTCCGAATCACTACCTAATATCAAATCAATATTCGATGATACATTAAATCCTGGATCGGCCAAATCAAGGCCGCGAAGTTTGGATGAGTTGGGAACTTCAAATGTGACTGACGGTAGTCTTTTAGTTAATTTAGGCAGTACAATGGCATTTATGGAACATCGTGTGTTATGTTTCGTCGAGTACAACATAATCTCACATTCTTTGTCTGTAGTTTGTGTTTGTGCCCCTATACCAACAATTTGGTAAAACGATCTTTTGTATGGGATTTTCAAGCGGTTTCTAGCTCTTTCGGAAAGGAATGTCCTTTGTGACCCGGGATCAATAAGAGCTCTGATTGTGAAGAACTCCCCCCGCACTTCAATTTGTACCAAAGCAGTTCGCAGAAGTATAGTACCATCACAAGACGAGACGTTAGCTTGAACTTGAGATTGACCTTCTATTGTGCTAAATGAAGGCTCATGGGTTGACACCACCAATGAGCTGCTTGTGCATGGTTGTGCATTCTCTACAGGGACTGTGTTATCGACTGTTTGCGCCAATGTCTTAGAAGTCGATAATTGGCTTAAATGCAGTAAGGAATGATGCCGTTTTTTGCAGAACATGCACGTATTTTTGCTCTTACATTTAGCCTTCACATGAGATTCGGATAGACAATTGTTACAAAGTTTATTCCGAAACACAAAGTTAATTCGCTCTTGTGGGGAAATTTTCTGAAAATCTGGGCATATCCGTATGCTATGGTTATTTTTACACATGTAACATTTCTGCGTCAACTTCTCCTGTGAAGTATATGTCTGAATCTTACTATGAGGCCTGGATGAAATTACCGAAGGGAGGCTATGGCGTTCCTTCGTGGACCTAATAGAAGAAATCCTTTCTACCACCTCAAATCTGTTCATCAAGAACGTATCCATTTCTTGCCATGTTGGCAAATCCCTATGCGATCTTAGTGATTGTTCCCATAGGGAAATAGTCTCGTCTGGGAGCTTAGTGGATATCAAGTATATCAATATGGGGTCCCAAGACTGTATGTCAACCTCGAGCGACTTGAGGGTCGAGAGACAATCGCTAACTGCCGAATGTATTTTTTGTAAAGAATCGCTGTTTTCAGTGGAAGCCGTGGGTATATTAAAAAGTAACCTGAGTTGATTATCTACAAGAACACGTTTATTTTCATAGCGCGATTTTAGAGCTCCCCATGCCAAATCGAAATTGGTATCACACAAAGTATATCTCTTTACAATCGCTCCCGCACTTCCTTTTGTTTTATTTCGTAAATGATACAGTTTTTGGACACGTGTGAGTTTTGGATGGTTCACGTACACGGCCGTGAACATATCTCGGAAAGAAGGCCAATCTTCATAACTTCCCGAGAATGTGTCCGTATCACATGGCGGAACTTTGATACAAATATTCGCTGCCCCTGGGCCTTGGGTATCAATGATATTATGGGAGCCATTCAAACTATTAGCAGGATTTCTGATCGTAACGTTTTGCAAGTTATGACTTCCCGACATTCGTAAAACTTCCAAAATAGTTGACCGTGCACTGTAATATGCCTCGGCCGAAATATTGAAATTGAGCTTCGCGTTTTCTTTATCCTCCTTTGAACAAGATGTTTCGGGGGACAGAAGTACCGCCTCATAATCTATTTGTAATTTTTTCCACCTAGCCTCTAAATCCTCCATTTTCACCTCTAACATTAAGTCCGTTTGGTCCGTAACATCGCAGTTCTCTAGTTGTTGGCAGAAATTATTCAAATGGTCACAGTCAAAAACTAGTTTTTCGTAAATGAGTGACGGCTTAATGGAACCCTTGCTGACGGTGGAACCAGATTGCTCCGCTAGGTTATTCATCTTTTTATATAAAAATCAAATCAAAAAATGGAAACTGAGTACTAAATGTATTTTGAGAATTGTTAAACTTGAGACACGAATAGCGTGTAAATAACGTAACGCAACTTCTTTGCAGGTAGAATACACTCAAAGAAAAATCTAGTAATAACTGAGGAAAATCAGATGTAATAGTTTCTGCCAAATATGAACGCGTAATCTGGGCGCTGAATTGACGATAGCTTTTGTTTAGAAACGAGCTTCGTAAATAGAGCTACATAAATATAAAATGTTGACCATCAAAGGATATTTGATTTGTCACGTTTGAAATCGAAAATAAAGACAAAGTTCCAAACAACAATGAAAGAATTTTGAATACTTGTCATAAGGTCTGGATAAAGTACAATAAATTAGTATGTGATTTTTCCCTCAACCGATTTATTTTTAATCCAATTTGAAAGATAAAAATCCATAATAAACTTAATTTGAAATATTAGTCGTTTTCGCCAATCTAAAAACTTTTAACAGCAAAATCGCTGTTGAAAAAGTTCTGAAACAGCAAACCTTTTAGACTTTTTACCACAGTTTTTTCTATGAGAGTATGTAAGGCCGTATGAAGATAATAAGTGTGAATATGAAGATAACAAGTTGTGTTCTCAACAAATATTTTTGGAAGAGGAACGACTACCAATTCCTACTGTCATTCACTTTTGTGCATAGATCCCCGCAATTCCCATAAATTATATTGTGGTATATTTTTTCTTTTCAATTCCATTTAATCATTCAAAATGTAGAATACGAGACAAATGTCTATATAACGTAATGTTTATAAATATCAGTGAGCACTAATCAAATAATGCCTTTCTCCCAAGTAAACAAAGTAAAAATTTAATATTTTAACGAATTTCAATAAATTTTACACATATGAAAATTTGGTTGTAAATCGAAATATTTATGTTGTTAACTACGGTATGTGATATTTTCTCCTCTTTTCGTAACTGTGCAAATTGACGGGAAATCAACACATTAGATTAGCATATGTAGCTTAATATGTCAACCCACAATACTTCTCCTTAGATGCTGAGGAATTCTTTTTATTCCTATGTAGATTGGCATGAATCCATCTAATGTATGTGATTCATGTGATTTATATTTCTGGAAACACAATTTGCAATTGTAATGCACTCATTAATGAGGTTCTCAAATTTCAAAATTTAAGAAAACCTTTCAGCTATTAGGAATGAGAATAAAATTTAGTTTTTACATCCCTTTCTTTTTGATAATTGCTTTCCACCAAAAATTCATTTATTTATTTGCGTTTGTGTTTTGCTTCTATCATTCTCGATAATACAAGTATCGAAATACAATTATCGAAATGCCCCTCTTTTAAGTGAGAAATACGTGAGATGTCTCGAAAGATGTGAGATGGTTGCGTCGACACATACACATATAATTTCATAAAGAGAGCTGATTAATTCTCTTAACTCAGCCGTATAGTATTTGTTGTACGTACAAAAATGGTTATTATGTGTTTGTGTTACAAAATTAAAAGAGAGTGCGATCATGCAGTATTATTTGCATGCATGTTATTATTGGTCATATCGAATTGAAGTAATATAAATGAAAAATTACCTTATAATTTGTATGGCTCTATTATAATTTTGTTGCTATTTTCTTTAATTTGTTAACGAACGGACAAGTAAACGATTTTTTTATGGAATTTTGTAAATTAGGTGGAACTTCGATGTGTTCTCTTTAGACAACTATTTTTGTCATTTCTGTAATCTGTATAAATTATTTTCTCAACATTCTTGGATGTTGGTCATACATTTGTGCATTGAACATCACATGAAATTTTCTGATTCACTTTGAATGTAAGCCACGCTTGGTTTTCCGATATCTCTTTTATCTCCTTTTCGTTTTTTAATATATCCAAGACTTAGAAATTTTATAACGGTAAACCCAATGCTTATATGTCGATGGAACGTCAAAAACACATCACAATTACGTAATTTGTTTCGGCAAATTGTCGAAATTAATCTGTTACGTAATAACCTTTATTTCTTTTATGTAATAACTTTTTCACCAAATTAATATATTTTAATAATTTTTCAGCCTGTCTCAACAGAATTTTTCCTTGTTAAACTGTTCGCCTTTCCTATAGCGATTTATGGGGTAAACAGTTTTACCAACTGCACTAAGAAAATTTTCTGAATATTTCTTATGAGAATCACTTTATCTTTAATAATGCGAAAATACTTTTGCACTATTCCTTAATTTTTCTTGACAAATTACTTTAGAAACACCCGGTCTTAATTTACGCTGTTCGCCTTACCGATACCGAATGGAGACTAGTTTCATCAATACTCCCTTGAATGTGTTTTTTTTTTTTTACCTTCTTCGGTGTTTGTGGGAAGATCGCTCACTTGTTGTTGCTCTCGGCGAATGGACCATGTTTAATTTTGAGCTTTCTCAGTGGCTGAATGTGCGGGGAGTGAAGATATGTCACCACTTGGGAAAGAGATTAGTGGACTGTAAGATGAGTAAATGTAGATTTGGCGGGACTGGTCTGCTAGTAGCAATCACTGTAGATGTGACACAAATTCTCAGTCCGAGAAATTATGTCCAAATGAGATCCACCCGTGAAAAGACAGTAAGTAAGTAAAAACCAAAAGTGAAGTTAGTTAGTGTCACAATTAGTTTATTTGGTTAGAAGTTGCTCACCAGTTGAAGTGTGCGAAGTAAGTAAGTTCGCATATACAGCTTCTTACCAAGAAACTTTATTTGACATTTATCTATAACTAGCTAGATATTAATCCATAATGAATTTCAATTAGTTTCAGTGTATCTTAAACTATGTAATCAATTCAAAATCTTGACGTTAATTAATTCAAAATTTAAATTCAAATATATGAAATAAGAAAAATTATATATAATACATATTTAAAAGGAAACAAATATGAACATCAATAAAATTTGTTTTGTCTAATATTTGAATATTAGACAATTTCATTTCTAGATCAAATTTTGACAAAATTTTGTCAAAATTTTTTTCTGTAGAAAGTCTTGTTAAAAATGTAGTTCTGTAGAAAATTTTTATCAAAATCTTATTTCTATAGAAAATTGTGTCAACATTTTATTTCTATAGAAAATGTTGTCAAAATTTTTTTTCTATAGAAAATTTTGTCAAAATTTTATTTCTATAGAAAAATTTATTTCTGTAGAAAATTTGTCAAAAGTTTATTTGTATAGAAAATTTTGTTTTCGTTTTATTTCTATAAAAAAATTTTGCCAAAATTTTATTTCTATAGAAAATGTTGTGAAAATTTTATTTCTATACAACATTTTATCAAAATTGTATTGTTGTAGAATATTTTGTCTTTATTGTATTTCTATAGAAAATTTTGTCAATTTTATTTCTATAGAAAATGTTGTCAAAATTTTATTTCTATAGAAAATTTTGTAAAAATTTTATCCTATAGAATATTTTGTCCAAATTTTATTTGTATAGAAAATTTTGTCAAAAATTTATTTCTATAGAATATTTTGTCCAAATTTTATTTCTATAGAAAATTTTGTCAAAATTTTATTTCTATAGAAAATTGTGTCAACATTTTATTTCTATCGAAAATGCTGTCAACATTTTATCTATATATAGAAAATTTTGGGAATGGAATATTTTGTAAAATGTAAAAAAAAAAATGTTGTTGTTGTTGGTGTTAGCCAAAATGGTCTATAGGAAGTTTAATGTTGCCAAAAAAAAAATTTAACTATAGAATCAAAATATTTGTATTCAAATTGGAATGTAATGTAAGTATTTTAATGCCAATCCTTACTTTTCAAAGTGTCGTAAAGTCACGTGGTCAAAAAGGCCGATGTCGACATTTTCACAAACATACGGCATTTTGAATTCGATTACACTTCCTATACATGTAGAAAACATTTCATTATATTAACGAAAATTGTCAATAAAATCGATCAATTTCATAATTACAATGAACATTTTCGTTATTGTAGTTTTTTTTTATTTAATATCGAAACAGTTCAAAGTATTAATGATCATTTTCCATATCCTCTCCGTGAAAGAATTTCTTTACGTTAATTAAAAAAAATTTAATTTGCTCAATTTTATAAAATTGTCTATGTGTGTAGGAAATCTTGCATTTCACCATATAAACTTGACATCGTCATGGTAGCGTTATCGCAACCATTAATACCCACTGTGCATTAAGTTCCAGTAAACTCCATTTACTTTACTAAATGTGCTATAAAAGGAAAATTAATTTTCCCTATAAAAGAAAACTAACACAAAAGACAATAACAGCAAAATAAAAAGAGGAGCAGAACGACCGACCAATACAGGCAATCTTTTCAAACAAAGGCAACAATAAAAAAAAAAAACAATAATATTTCCCATATTTATTTATTGGCTCTATAATTAAAAGAACAAGCAAGCGTGAAAAGAAGGTAGCCATTGATTTGTAAAGGCATATAATATCGGAAAGTTGTTGTCCCAAATGGATGAACGAAAGGATCAATAAAGAGACACAAATGGTCAGGAAAACGAACAAATGGCTGGGAGACAAAAGAGTAACCCATTGTCTGTTCACAATGTGAACTGTCGACACAACACATGGATTATGGCCGATAAAAAAAAAAAAACAAAAAGTAAAAACAATGCCAACGATTAAAAGATGGCCAAGCCAAGTAGCAGAGAATGAAATACAAAAAACCCCAACGTAACGAATGTGCAAAAATGCCAACATTAAGGTAAAGTGGATTCAGTCACAACACCAATAACAACGTCGAGGACAACGCAACCATTTATAGACCATTCATTGTATTCTAGGTAAGGTGGTGGTGGTGAATGTAACATGGGTGAATTGCTCCTTAATTAATTTCATACAAATGACACCTTTACACTGTTGTACTCACACATGGAAGAGCTCAATACAATACCTACTGTTTTTCAGATTGGTTATCGGATTGTACGAAAAATGGTAATAGTTGAAGAAGAATGACGACAACAACTCATCAATTCACCACACTGTATGTAACAAACACACACGCCACATACCCCCCCACACACACACAAAGCAATTAATTTATTTTGGTTGGTCACAAGAGAAGGTATGCGTTTGGGGAGAGGGAAAAAAACCTTGTATTCATTTCAACTCCACAAAACTTGATACTCTTGGAATGTAGGAGAAAGTCTCTCATTCCTATATAGTTCCCCTCTCTCTCTCTCGCAAACATGGATAAAACTCTTGTTACATATGTATGTGCTTGTGTGGAGTGTTTTTAGCTTTAAGTGGATATTGAGATAGCTATGCTAAGTGAAACTAACATTTGTTGTTGTCCTCCCCAGGTCGTACGATTGTTTATGATAGGCGATTATTTTCATAGGCATAGGCAGTCGAGACATTTTTCACCCTCTTTCTGTTATGTGTTGATGATGGCAATATCAGTGTCCCTCAATCTATTGACATTGTCTGTACAATTAAACTTAGTCTGTTGGGAATTGGAGTCTATTAGTTTATTGGTAGTTCCATTGAACATAGACAGATGGGAGAAGTGGGTTTAACGTGATTGACAAAACTATGTTGAGTTAATTTGGACATAAGCTTTGAACAAAGGGAGACAATCGAAAGGGGACAAACAAGTTTATCAATTTTACCATAAACATTTTCGATGGGCTGGGAACTTTTTATGATCTGATTGATGAAATTTTAGTTCATTGATAATATTCAATATATGGATATAGGTGTATATAAAATATAAACAGTGTTTTTAGAAGCAAAACATTTGAAAACAAATAATTAAAATAGTTAAGGTTTAGAAAACAGTGAGAAAAGAGGAGCAAATTGATTATACTACGAGGTTTGCTTTTTATATCTCAAGATTGGGCCACCATACTGTTGTAATCTGCAAACTAACATCTCTACCGTAATGCTTGTCACAGAATGACTTCGTTTTATTAAAAGTTCTTCGACAATGGTTTCAATAATATGCCCACGTGTATAGAAAATATATAAAAGGTAGTCCTAGTATAACCTCATATAACAGGGGTCATAGAAAGGCAATGCGAGTACGGGGAATAGCATACGACTACATATGAAACAAATTTGGGAAAGTTTGCTCGTGTGAAAGTTAAGAGAAAGGGATTGCAAATGTGTTGCCACAGTTGGTAGAATTCTACCAAAAATGGTATTTTTTTGCTGTTTGGTAGATTGGTAGAATTCTTGATGGTTTTGGTAGAGTTGGTAAAATATACAATTTTGACAAAATTTTCTAAAGAAATACAATTTTGACAACATTTTCTATAGAAATAAAATTTTCACAAAATTTTTTATAGGAATAAAATTTCGACAAAATTTTAACAAAATTTTCTATAGAAATAAAATATTGACAAAATTTTCTATAGAAATAGAATGTTGACATCATTTTCTATAAAAATAAAATGTTGACAAAATTTTCTACAGAAATAAAATGTTGACAAAATTTTCTATAAAAATTAAATTTTGACAAAATTTTCTATAGAAATAAAATTTTGACAAAATTTTCTACAATATATTCTATAGATGAAAAATTTTGACAAAATTTCCATAGAAATAACATTTTGACAAAATTTTTTATAGAAATAAAATGTTTACAAAATTAAAATTTTGGCAAAATAGAAATAAAAAATAAAATTTTGACAAAATTTTCTATAGAAATACAATTTTTAAAAAATTTGTTATATAAATAAAATTTTGACAAATTTTCTATAGAAATAAAATTTTGACAAAATTTTCTATAGGAATAAAATTTTGACAAAACTTTCTATAGACATAAAACTTTGGCAAAATTTGCTCTAGAAATAAAATGTTGACACAATTTTCTATAGAATTAAGATTTTGGCAAAATTTTCTATAGGAATACAATTTTAACAAGACTTTCTATAGAAATAAAATGCTAACAAATTTGTAGATATAGAACAAACATTTTTACCGAAATTTCTATAGAAATAAAATTCTGACAAAATTTTCTATACAAATGAAATATTGAGAAAATTTTCTATAGAAATAAAATTTTGAGAAAATTTTCTATAGAAATAAAATTTTGAGAAAATTTTCTATAGAAATAAAATTTTGACAAAATTTTCCATAGAAATAAAATTTTGACAAAATTTTCCATAGAAATAAAATTTTGACAAATTTTCAATAGAAAAAAAATTTCGACAAAATTTTCTATAGAAATAAAATTTTGACAAAATTTACTATAGAAATAAAATTTTGACAAAATTCTCTATAGAAATAAAATTTTAACAAAAATTTTCTATAGAAATAAAATGTTGACAAAATTTTTTATAGAAATAAAATTTTGTATAGAAATAAAATTTTGCGGAAATTGTCTATAGAAATAAATTTTTGACAATAAATAAAATAAAAAATAAAGAAATAAAATTTTGACAGAATAAAAATTTTGAAAAATTTGTCTATAGAAATAAAATTTTGACAAAATTTTCTATAGAAATAAAATTTTGACAAAATTTTCTATAGAAATAAAATTTTGACAAAATTTTCTATAGAAATAAAATTTTGACAAAATTCTCTATAGAAATAAAATTTTGACAAAATTTTCTATAGAAATAAAGTTTTGACAAAATTTTCTATAGAAGTAAAATTTTGATAAAATTCTCTATAGAAATAAAATTTTGATAAATTTTTCTATAGAAATAAAATTTGGCAAAATTTTCTATAGAATTAAATTTTTGACAAAATTTTCAATAGAAATTAAATTTTGATAAAATTTCCTATTGAACTAAAAATTTGACAAAATTTCCTATTGAAATAAAATTTTGACAAAATTTTCTTTAGTAATAAAATTTTGACAAAATTTTCTATATAAGTAAAATTTTAACAAAACTTTCTATAAAAGATTTTTTTGTTTGGTAGTTTTTTTGTAGAATTTCCTAAAAATTTTGGTAGATTATTTTTGGCTCGAGTGGCAACCATGATTATAATCTATACCAAAACGTCACTTGTGAATATTTTGAAATTTGCAAAAGTCTTCTTTGGAAAACCGACTTTAAAAATCTTGTTTATATGAAGGAAATGTAGTTTAATTTTCGAAATTTTAAACTAAACTCTATTACAAATAGTGATTTCACAAAAATAAGTCAATATTGTGTTAGGAGACTTCTCTTTTTTGAACGTATGTCCATTCCTAGGTATCCCTTTCAAAATAAATGATATCGTATACAGAAGGATCAAAAATTTGTCGAATGTTACGATTACAAAGAGTCACTTCCAATTTTTTTTTGACAAAAACTCGATTAGTCGAAAAGTCGATTTTCGATTTTCGACTTTTGTATTTTGTTTATAATTTCCACAATCTACTGCTAAAATAAGGAAAATGTAGTGACCTTATTTACTATTGAAATTTGAACCGTCTAACGAAAGAAAAATGAACAAAAATTTAATAAAATATCAATGGAGCCAAAGTCATTCATACAAGTTTTAGGAATTGTACGAGCATTTTTTGTCTCTTTTGATTTATATTAAAATTATTTAAAAAAATCATTTGTTTTTATGCCTACATTCACAGGGTGTCTGATACGTAATACAAGGGTATAGCACTATATTTTTCCGGTTTGAGTTTTATTGTCTAACAGCCAAAAATGTTGGAAATAACATCATATTTTAGGATATGTTTATATTTGTTTAAAATGGATAAGTATGACACATATTGTGCCCTGACAGCATCTTGGCTCTTTCTCGGCCAAACGACGCCTCGAGATGTTTGACTTTTTGATGTTTTTTTTTTACAATCAGCCCTACTCTCCAAAATGCAGATGATACAAAAGTCCAAGTGATTGAGATCCAGTTATTTTGGTGGCCATTTTGCGGTAGAAATTAAACGAGGAACCTCATTTAAAAAGCGTTAAAATTCATTAGAAATCATAAAAAATTATAAAAATTATGTATTTGTCAAAGTTTCAAATATTTTTTAATTCACATTCAAGTCAATGAATTCGGATCACACATTAAGAAGTGATGCAACGGCTGCAGAAATGGTGGACAACCGTCCTGTGACAACCCCATGTTAAATTCATCCCTTCTACTCCAATTTTTCACCACTTCCGGATCCAAAAAAAAAAACATTTTTCCTTCTTTTTGTGCGACGCTTTTTTGCTCAATTTTGAATGTCAACCCATTAGTATTTCGGCCCTTCCCGGCGAAGTACCCTTTTGAGATGATCGACAATTTGGTATTTTGTAGTGCCAATCGTACTTCCCCCGGCTTAACTTTTATTATTTGCGTCGATGGGGTTTTGAGCTTTTTGGAACTCAATAGCTTTAGTCCATGCTCATCTTAGCGATACATTTAGCTCGGGTAGGGTTGATTTTGATTAGATCTGTTCGATTCGATTAAATCCAACCTTTTTCCGTCGACTTTTTGGACACTGACAGTGTCATGGTAAAGAGTAATGGCACGAGAAATAAAAATTAAATGCTGGAGGATCCTAACGATAGTCGCTTGTGGTTTTCCAGCCAAATACATAGGTCTCATTGATTGAATTTTCCTTCCCTTTTTGCGATATAGTAACAATACTATTAACGTACAAATAAATGTCAGTTTAAAAGTCCTATTTATAGCAGACACTTCAAAATAATTTTTTTTTATAAATTTACACGGATGAAAAAGACTGTTTTTCATATGTTTGGCTATAAACATTATATGTTTGGAACACAAATTTTTAAACACAATATTTTTGAGTGCAAGCATATAATGTTCATAAACTAGCATAACATGTTTGGGACATATATGTTAATATGTTAGAACATATTATGTTTGGGACATAAAATGTTTGTAAATATAATATGCTTGGATGCAAACATATATTAATTTAGAAATAGCCTATAAACATATATGTGTTTAGTAGCTTGGAGCGCTATTTAACAGGGAGCGATATTGAATTAAGTTGGTGGTTGTTGCTTGTTATTACAAAATTAACATTTTATTTTTCCTTGGGCAATTGATCAGCTACTTCTTTGATCCTTACAAACTGTGTGGTCCGCTGTTCGAATCCCCGTCCGGCAAAAGGTAAAATTAAAATAAAAAAATCATACAATTGAATAATTTCTTCTACAATGTTTGTATTACAGAAAAAGGTGCTAAGAACTAAAAAATCTCGTGGAAGTGAGAAAGATGTGGGGGAATATACAATTGGGCAGAAACAACATTTTGAGCATTCAGGTCGAAAACCTATGTTGTTAGCACCTATATTACCTGTTTATTTTCATAATTCATTATGATTGTAAATGTTTAAATAAATAAATAAAATTTTGAGCACAATATTGTTTGGGAGAATTTTTTTTAAGCATATAATATTTTTGGGTGCAAAATGCTTCCAAACATATTATATGTTCACATAATAACATATTGTTTTTTGGAAGACAACATTATTGAATTTGGATGCAAAAATACAAAATGTTTGGAACTTAGACTACCCAAACATATATTGTTTAGACCAATATGCTTTCAAACATATTATATATTGGAAGAGATCAAACATATAAATGTTTGGGCAATACCCAAAAATGTATATGCTTGAAGCAAAATATGTTTGGGAGTATATGTTACAGAAGCGATTTTTTGTGAGCGTGTAGTATTTAATGCATATTATTTTTATATAGTACCAACCTTCAAATGATTCGTGTCAAACGCCTGACGCCTGTAGATCAATTAGTTTGTGAGATAGAGCGTCTTTTGTGAAGCAACTTTTGTTATTGTGAAAAAAAGGAATTTCGTGTTTTGATAGAATACTGTTTTCTGAAGGGAAAAAATACGGTGAAAGCCAAAACTTGGCTTGACAATGAGTTTCCGGACTCTGCCCCAGGGAAATCAACAATAATTGGTTGGTATGCAAAATTCAAGCGTGGTGAAATGAGCACGGAGGACGGTGAATGCAGTGGACGCCCGAAAGAGGTGGTTACCGACGAAAACATCAAAAAAATCCACAAAATGATTTTGAATGACCGTAAAATGAAGTTGATCGAGATAGCAGAGGCCTTAAAGATATCAAAGGAACGTGTTGGTCATATCATTAATCAATATTTGGATATGCGGAAGCTCTGTGCGAAATGGGTACCGCACGAGCTCACATTCGACCAAAAACAACAACGTGTTGATGATTCTGAGCGGTGTTTGCAGCTGTTAACTAGTAATACACCCGAGTTTTTTCGTCGATATGTGACAATGGATGAACCATGGCTCCATCACTACACTCCTGAGTCCAATCGACAGTCGGCTGAGAGGACAGCGACCGGTGAACCGTCTCCTGAAACGTTTGAATTAAAAAATTTTAAAAAATATGCAACATTTCTTGAATGGATTTAGATTTTTTTCGGCAACATTTTAATAATTTGTTCCATTTTTACCATTTTTACTCTGTTGTTAACCTTTTTTGAAACAAAAAAATTAAATTTACCCTTTAAAAATAAAAAAAAACAGTTATAAATAATTTAATTAAAAGAACTTCCTGTGTAGTTAAAATAAAGAACATCTTTGGGAGTACCTTTTTTGGAAGTGCTTTTAAAGTTGTGCCTTTGGAAGAAGTTCCATTTTTGTTTGCTGGGTAATTCATTTTTGCTTTGGATGAATTTCGTAAATAGTTGGATAGAGAACAAAAAATGTCTGCAATTTTTTGTTAAATTAACAACGGATTAAGAAAACCTAAAAATATTGAATATAATTTAGTTAAATTTCGTATGAGTTGACTTTGCTCATAAAATTGTATTTTCTTTTTTGTTCTATGCACATTGTGAAAACTCGTGACCTAAGTTTAAATAAAAAAAATTTAAAGTAACGATTTTGTTTTTTTTAATTAAATTTTCTCAGTTTTACAGGAATTTGTCCTTAATATTATGATGTAGAGGATGTAGCCTAAAATTTAGTCTGACCCACCAGATCAAAAAAAAAAAAAAAAACAAAAAAATAAATAAATAAAAATAAAAAAACAAAATCAAGTCAGTCTCCATTTAATTACTTACATTCTCTATATGAAGACATAATAAATCAAAAATAAAAAAAAAAACAAGTAAGGAAGGTCTAAAGTCGGGCGGGGCCGACTATATTATACCCTGCACCACTTTGTAGATCTAAATTTTCGATACCATATCACATCCGTCAAATGTGTTGGGGGCTATATATAAAAGTTTGCCCCAAACACATACATTTAAATATCACTCGATCTGGACAGAATTTTATAGACTTCTACAAAATCTATAGACTCAAAATTTTAGTCGGCTAATGCACTAGGGTGGAACACAATGTTAGTAAAAAAATATGGGAAACATTTAAATCTGAAGCAATTTTAAGGAAACTTCGAAAAAGTTTATTTATGATTTATCGCTCGATATATATGTATTAGAAGTTTAGGAAAATTAGAGTCATTTTTACAACTTTTCGACTAAGCAGTGGCGATTTTACAAGGAAAATGTTGGTATTTTGACCATTTTTGTCGAAATCAGAAAAACATATATATGGGAGCTATATCTAAATCTGAACCGATTTCAACCAAATTTGGCACGCATAGCTACAATTCTAATTCTACTCCCTGTGCAAAATTTCAACTAAATCGGAGTTAAAAATTGGCCTCTGTGGTCATATGAGTGTAAATCGGGCGAAAGCTTTATATGGGAGATATATCCAAATCTGAACCGATTTCAAGCAAATTTGGCACGCATAGTTACAACGCTAATTCTACTCCCTATGCAAAATTTCAACTAAATCGGAGCAAAAAATTGGCCTCTGTGGGCAACTGAGTGTAAATCGGGCGAAAGCTATATATTGGAGCTATATCTAAATCTTAACCGATTTTGCTGATACTTTGCAAGTTTTTCGAGACTCATAAAATATTCGGATGTACGGAATTTGAGGAAGATCGGTTGATATACACGCCAATTATGACCAGATCGGTGAAAAATATATATGGCAGCTATATCTAAATCTAAGCCGATTTTTTCCAAAATCAATAGGGATCGTCTCTGAGCCGAAACAGGACCCTATACCAAATTTTAGGACAATCGGACTAAAACTGCGAGATGTACTTTGTAAACAAAAATACATCAACAGACAGACAGACAGACGGACAGACAGACAGACGGACATCGCTAAATCGACTCAGAGTTTAATTCTAAGCCGATCCGTATACTAAAAGGTTGGTCTATGATTACTCCTTCTTGGCGTTACATACAAATGCACAAACTTATTATACCCTGTACCACAGTAGTGGTGAAGGGTATAAATATGGGAAACATTTAAATCTGAAGCAATTTTAAGGAAACTTCGCAAAAGTTTATTTATGATTTATCGCTCGATATATATGTATTAGAAGTTTAGGAAAATTAGAGTCATTTTTACAACTTTTGGACTAAGCAGTGGCGATTTTACAAGGAAAATGTTGGTATTTTGACCATTTTTGTCGAAATCAGAAAAACATATATATGGGAGCTATATCTAAATCTGAACCGATTTCAACCAAATTTGGCACGCATAGCTACAATGCTAATTCTACTCTCTGTGCAAAATTTCAACTAAATCGGAGTTAAAAATTGGCCTCTGTGGTCATATGAGTGTAAATCGGGCGAAATCTATATATGGGAGATATCTCTAAATCTGAACCGATTTCAACCAAATTTGGCACACATAGCTACAATGCTAATTCTACTCCCTGTGCAAAATTTCAACTAAATCGGAGTTAAAAATTGGCCTCTGTGGTCATATGAGTGTAAATCGTTCGAAAGCTATATATGGGAGATATATCCAAATCTGAACCGATTTCAACCAAATTTGGCATGCATGGCTACAATGGTAATTCTACTCCCTGTGCAAAATTTCAACTAAATCGGAGTTAAAAATTGGCCTTTGTGGTCATATGAGTGTAAATCGAGCGAAAGCTATATATGGGAGATATATCCAAATCTGAACCGATTTCAACCAAATTTGGCACGCATACTTACAATGCTAATTATACTCTCTATGCAAAATTTCAATTAAATCAGAGCAAAAAATTGGCCTCTGTGGGCAAATGAGTGTAAATCGGGCGAAAGCTATATATGGGAGCCATATCTAAATCTGAACCGATTTGGCTGATATTTTGCAAGTTTTTCGAGACCCATAAAATATTCGGATGTACGGAATTTGAGGAAGATCGGTTGATATACACGCCAATTATGACCAGATCGGTGAAAAATATATATGGCAGCTATATCTAAATCTGAACCGATTTTTTCCAAAATCAATAGGTATCGTCTTTGAGCCGAAACAGGTCGCTATACCAAATTTTAGGACAATCGGACTAAAACTGCGAGCTGTAGTTTGCACACAAAAATACATCAACAGACAGACGGACAGACAGACAGACAGACAGACGGACATCGCTAAATCGACTCAGAATTTAATTCTAAGCCGATCCGTATACTAAAAGGTTGGTCTATGATTACTCCTTCTTGGCGTTACATACAAATGCACAAACTTATTGTACCCTGTACCACAGTAGTGGTGAAGGGTATAATAATCAGAACAATTTCCCAAATACAAATAAACCCCCACTGTGTTGTTGGTTTATCAATTTTAACTTGACTTTTATTTGTTCTAGTTTGTACGGTTAAAGTTTTTAAAACTATTTAAAAGTTTCCCGTGGATTCATTTGTTTTAAGACCATAACGGAAATGGGGGACACAAAGACTATACATTTTATTTACTTAGTAAAAGTTTAAGAAAAAAAGTTTTCCCTAGCCTCAAGTTAAGCTGCACATAGAAAAGAAACAAATTAACTATGTAACCGTTATCTTTCTTGTTATAGGTAATGATCTAACTATGCCACTTCCATTATAACTGACCTGGTTCAATGAAATTTAGCTAGCTTAGATTTTGAAACAAATGAGTCTTTAAAAAAAAAACTTTCATACTTAAAGCTGGAACTTGAGTATGATAGACCGACCTTTGAATTCAAAGTTAGTTCCAATACAATGGTATTTGCTTTGAGATTCATTCTATTTGCCAGAGAGCAAAAACCATTGTGTGAGAGGGAGAGAGATGGAGATGGATACACTAAGTGGTCAAACATTGCAAAGTAGCTTTTAGTCATCTATCAACAATGGAATTTCCCCATGAATGCATTTGGGACTCTCATACTCTGGCTCTCTCGCTTGCTCTCTCACAGCATATAATCATTGTGATTTCATTTCCTTGTCTCAGAGTTCTATATGGAATTCTTTGAAGTTTTGCGACTAGCCATTCAACTGCCCAGTGAAACGATGTACATTGCTCAGTCATCATTATTCAAGGATTAAAAGTGGCCACTTTTGTTTGAACTTAAGTGGCAGTTTTCGTTGTTTGTCTTGCTTTGTGTTCTTATGGTGGGTTGGAAAAGTCAGGGAACAAAAAGGAAAAACAAAATACAGGACTCTATATTTGAACAATTTCAAAGTGATGGCTGATGGGAAACATTCAATTAAAGGACAACAGCAAATCCCAGACTTCATGTTGGAATAAGAAAAAAAACAAGACATGGAAGAGCAATTGAGAACATAATACATTTTTCCACTTCATTTTTTTTCTTTCTCTGTCTCTCACCCTTACATTTTTAGCCTTATCTTGGAACTATGTTGAATTCAAGGAATTTTTCTAAAAGACTAACTCGCAAGTCATACACATAGCTGAGGTGTATTGAATCCTTCGCTAGGCCAAGGAAAAAGTTGATTCGCACATACATATATGCTGTGTGGCTGATATGTATTGCAACCAACCAACATCAGGTTGCTATCATTTCTAAAGAGGTCGACTGACACTTGATAGATTTATTACAGTGACAGTTAATTTTATTCGAAAGCATTTTGGTCTATTCTATAAAGAAACAAGTAAGTAAAGTCTAAAGTCGGGCGGAGCCGACTATATTATACCCTTCACCTCTATGTAGGCCAAAATTTGTGTTACCATCTCAACTACTTCACATTTGCTGGAAGCTATATAAAGGAGACAATTTTGTTACTTCTACAAAATCTCTAGAATTAAAATTTAAGTCGGCTTCCATTAAAAATGGGTCTAAAATGTGTAACAGTCTACCTTATCTCCCCAACTCCGATGTACGTGTATGTGGGAGCTATATATAATCTGAACCGATTTTGACTAAATTTGACATGTATAGCTAGAATAATAATTCTGCTATCTATGCGAAATTGCATGTAAATGGGAGTATAACTTTGGCCCCTTGGTCATAGGAGTGCAAATCGGACGGAAGATATATATGGGAGCCATATCTAAATCTGAAGCGATTTCAACCAAATTTGGTACAATTACCGATACTACTAAACGTACTCCTTGTGCAAAATTTGAAGCAAATCACGGCAAAACTCTGGCTTTTGTGGCCATATAAGTTCAAATCGGACGAAAGATATATATGGGAGCTATATCTAAATTTGAACCGATTTCAATCAAATTTACCAAGCATTGGTAGAATGTCAATTCTACCCTCTGTGCAAAATTTCACGAAGATCGGTAGTAAACTTTGGCCTCTGTGGTCACATGAGACTAAATCGGACGAAAGATATATATGGGAGCTATATCTAAATCTGAACCGATTTGGCTGATATTTTGCAAGATTTTTGAGATTCATAAAATATTTGGATGTACGGTATTTCAAGAAAATCGCTTTATAAACACGCTAACTGTGACCGAATCGGGGATAAATATATATATGGCAGCTATATCTAAATCTGAACCGATTTTTTCCAAAACCAATAGCGATTGTCTCTGTCCCAAGAAACGGCCCTATGCCAAATTTGAGGACGATCGGACTTAAATTGCGAGCTGTACTTTGTGCACAAAATTACATATACAGACAGACAGACAGACATCGCTAAATCGACTCAGGATTTAATTCTAAGCCGATACTAAAAGATGGGTCTATGACCACTATTTCTTGGCGTTACATACAAATGCACAAACTTATTATACCCTGTACCATAGTAGTGGTGAAGGGTATAAAAAGTTATGCGTGATGGAATTCAAGCGCGATAGTGCAATTGCTGGAAAACCAAAGAGGGCCCTCCAGCATTTAAATGTGAATAAATCTTTTGTTTTTCGTACTATTGCTCGACGACCTGATACTGGCAGTGTTGCACAGCATCAAAAAGTGGACGAAAGAGATAGTAAGAACGAAAAGTTAAGGCCAGATTTGGTCGAAATCCTCACCACAATGGTAGAAAACTTGCTCGAGAGCTAATTGTATCGCTTGCATGTGTGCAACACATATTAATGAGCTGAGGACAAAAGCCATTGAAGTTCCAAAAAGTGAAAGAGCTTATCGATGCACAAAAAAGCTAGACTGAAAAGAGCCAAGGAGTTGCTTCCGACGAGAAGCCATTCTGAAATGAGCAGCTGTGAAAAAAAGACAATGATCGAGTTTACTTACCATAGAGGCTAGCTGAAAATGTACTCCTTCAGGTCTATAGCATCGTCTATGGTTAGAAAAATCGCTTTAATGTTTTTCAAAATATTCCCCATTAGATCGTAACACCTCTGCAAGTGTTTGAACAAATATTCTTTGGCGTTTTTGCCGCTCTGATTGAGGTATCTCCAAAACATGCATTCTTGACGCATCAACTGCTTCTTCAGGTGTTGAGAAAACGTCGACCTTTTATTTTATTTTTTACGTAAGAGAATAAAAAAAGTCATTCGGTGCCAAGTCAGCAGCCAGCTCAATAATGCAGTGGTTTGAACCGATATGTGAGTGCTCGCATTGTCGTTGTGAAGAGTGATCTGTCTTCGACGGTTGTATATTTGTGATTTCGTAGAATACAACAGGCGAATAAATGGTTGACTACCATTTAGACTTGACTGTTTTGCGTTGCACTAGTGGTACGATTGTGTCATTTCCAGTTTTTACTAAATCATTTCCTTGGAAGTGCCACTTTTTCCTAAAAACTGTTTTCCCTAAATCATATCATTGGAAGTGCGGCGTTCGTGAGAAATTTTTGTTGGATTTGCCTCATCTTGAAGTACTCATACAATCCACTGCTATTTACTTTCGGGCTCTTATGCTAAAATCCACAATTCGTCACCTGTCATCATCTCATAGACGTGTTTCGAAGCAGCGCGATATATTTTAAGAGTATTTCTTTCGACCAATCGACAAAAGTTATTTTTTGACGATTGATCAACGGGAACAACGTTTTTTGACGTTCATACAATATTGAATGTATGCTGGTAAGGTTGTCTCTATCTCATGATATGTCACATGACGATCTTGCAATATCAGTTGGCGCACAGCATCAATGGCTTCCGGAAGAAAAACTGATTTTGGCGACCTTCACGAAATTCGTCTTAGTATTCACCCTACTACCGAAATAAATACCTATACTATCGGAAAAATGTCCTTAAGGTGGTATTAATGTCGTGGGGAGAAAAACGTTTCGGCCGCAGACCTTTGACTTTCCAACAGAACTCAGTATCATCGCACTCAGTACGCGTCAACCAAAAATGTCGTTTTATTATTTAGTACCTCACAGGGGCCACCAAAATCTCAGAATCTCAATCCGTTGGACTTTTGTGCTTGGGGTAATGATATATCAAGATGACGGAAATGGACCGAAGTACTTCAGAGGCACTTTCGTTCAGCATGACATGATTGTTGATTTCGTACAACATTGTCTTAGTATTTTGGCTCACTGATATTTATACTTTAGTCCAACGTATTTCAACCAAAAGACAAACACACACGAACCACTTCTAGATACAAGCCATCGTTCACCCTTAATACTGAACAGCTTAGTGGTTGTATGCTGCTACAGAAAGTCGATTTCTGTTTGCAATATTCAATTCATGCGAGAGAAGGTAATTCTCATCCGGTGCATCGCACTGATGACTTATAATGTTGACCCTTGGCAACCGAAAGCATACTCGGATACGCGACTGACTGAGAGTTTGGATAATAACACAATTTTACTGTTATTTATGCTTAATTGACAGACGCGAAATAGGTAGGTCCTACGAAAAATAGATAGGTCCCCAACTGAGACGTTCGGGTCTACAATTCCCGCAATGAGACCTTCGGGCCTAAAGTTCCACCATTGAGACCTTCGCGACTACAGTTCTCTTGCTGAGACCATTGGTATCCACAACTGAGACCGTCACACCTAGTGTTCCACTACTCAGAACTTCGAGTCTATAGTTCCACCATGGAGATCGCCGGGTCTATAGCTCTCCCGCTGAGATCTCCGGGCCTACAATTCCATCACTGAGACCTCCGAGTCTACAGTTTCATCACTGCTATCGTCAGGTCTACAGTTCTTTCACTGATACTTTCGGGCCAACAGTTCCACCACTGAGACCTCCGGGAGTACAGTTCCCCCAATGAGCCCTTCGGGCCTATAGTTCCATTACTGAGACATTCCAGCCTACAGTTTCACCACTGAGCCTTCAGGCCTACAGTTCCGCCACTGAGACTTTCGGGTCTACAGTTCCCCCACTGAGACTTTCGTGCCTAGAGTTCCCTCAATGAGCCCTTCGGGCCTACAGTTCCACCACTGAGACCGCCGGGCCTTTAGTTCCACAACTGAGACTTTGGAGCCTACAGTTTCACCTCGGAGCCTTCAGGCCTACAGCTTCAGCACTGAGACTTTCGGGTCTACAGTTCCGCCACTGAGACTTTCGTGCCTAGAGTTTCCTCAATGAGCCCAATGGGACCTACAGTTCCACAACTGAGACCTCCGGTCCTATGGTTCCAAAACTGAGACTTTCGGGCCTACAGTTTCACCTCGGAGCCTTCAGGCCTACAGCTCCAGCACTGAGACTTTCGTGCCTACAGTTCCCTCAATGAGCCCAATGGGACCTACAGTTCCACAACTGAGACCTCCGGTCCTATGGTTCCAAAACTGAGACTTTCGGGCCTACAGTTCCACCACTGAGCCTTCAGGCCTACAGCTCCACCACTGATACCTTCGGCCCTACAGTTACCGCACTGACACCTCCGGGCCTACAATTTCATCACTGAGCCTTCGAGCATACAATACGCTCGTAAACATGCTAGTAGTTGTGGTAGTAGTTTGCATGATAGTCCTCAGTCCTTCACCGATTACCCACCCAAAGTTGTTACCGGCCCCAAAACGACTATCACTTCACTGTCGTCTGACACCATGCCTCTCGCACAACGAACAACTGTAGCAACCTGGAGATGTTTGTTAGCAGGGAACAACTTCCATCAGCAAACCGACATTCTCATCGGCTACCGATCATGAACGAAGACAACTTCTCATCAACTAGCGAAAACCAATAAACCGGCCAGAACATCGGTTCCCGATCACCACGAATCGACGAACACTCAACATCACGATCACCATTTCGAAGACCCATCAAAGAGCAAGAGGAGGACTGGCTCTCTCATTAATCATCGATTATTCACGAACCGAATCTCAATTAACTGTCTGTCAACCAACGAACCGTACATTAACCGCGAATCAAATTTCTCATCATTTCCACTTCCATGTGCAAACCGACCAACATCTGCCCATGTCATCATCATCCAAGGACCCTCAACTACCAAACACCATCACCTCAACGAAGACACCAGTTCCCGCTGATCTATAAATCGAGGAAATCCCGACTGCCTCATCCCCATTAGATCCTCATAATACAGAAGAGATTGTTTTATATCACACAAGCAGCTTATAGATAATTCGAATTAGATTAAGTCGAATTAATTAATATTGTACTCGGGAGAGATAAAATGCTTGTGTTCTTATTCTGAAAGGTTTTGTGGATCTTTACGGGGACCCTGAAGGCGACTGAACTTACCTCAGCCGATCATAAAACCACGTTACAATTTGTCGGCCATTTGAAGATCCAAATTCGTGCCATAGATAGCCAAATTCCAGGAAATCCAAACTGATCCTAAAAATTGAAAAAAGTAACGCTTTCTTTTGTTGCATTCCATAGCAGCCCCCATGTATACTTTCATTCACGAAGGAGATGAATGAAGGACTCAATAAGACTTAGTGATTGTAACACTTTTACGGCACTATGAATTCTTAATGCTTGATGACATCAGTCACGGTTGGATGCCCCCCTCATCAAATGGAGGTAGCATCCACACACACACAACACCGCCGCTCCACAACTTCGAGTATAGTAAATGAGAAGAAGCGGCTACCATCCATTTCTCTACATTTCATCAGCTAACCAAAGTACAAAGCCACAAATAACAATAACATGGGCCAAACAAGTGTGCTACGACGACGACGTATTCTGTTGAGGGCTTCAAGCAAATAACATGAAGTCCTTCTATAAACACAGGCATGCCAACACTCATACACCCACACCCATACCGGATATCATCAAGTGAAGTAAAAAGAGGAAGTATAGCAATTGATACTTGTACTGTGTGCGGTAGTTCCAAAGACCATGGCAAAAAGTCAAACACCCACAGTCCTCCCACATTCTCCTCGATACAACACTGTCGTAAACAACAACAACAACCTTCAGTCCGCTATAGTGGTACAGTAGTGTGTTTAGAATTTATGACGGATGTGTCGGTGGGAATAAATATTTCTTGGAATTCAGTTTTGTTTGTGACAGGCCAACAACCAACATGTGCCATTCGTTTATTTCTCCATTGCAAAAGATGTTGACTACATGAATGAATGACTTGTGGAATAAGTGAATTCACCAGCCTGTTAAAATAAGGTTGAAAATTGTATACCCCCACCCTTATGGTAGCTTGGTGGTGGGGGGATAAGAGGGAAGGCGTGATAGCTTTTTGCCTTTGATTGTGGCCAATGTCTACAATTCAATGTGTGATGGATGACAGCAATATCTAAATTAAATGACAATATTAGCCAACATTCTGTGTATGTGGTGGTGATATGGAACTTGAGAGTGAATGTCAATGCCACTGGAATACCGGGTAATAGTCAAGGTGGCTCTTTTTCAAATTTACCCAGCGAAAACTGATGGTGGAGGTGAAAAGCAGCTCACCAAAATCATTTGTACCAAGCTTCTAGCAATACCGTATATATGAAATCAATGACTATTTCCCTTCTGCCAACTTTCGGGCCTACACTACCACCACTGAGACCTTCAAGCCTTCCAATCCAACACTAAGACCTTTCAGCCTACAGTTCCACCACTGAGACCTTGGGCTTATAAAGGGTGATTTGTTAAGAGCTTGATAATTTTTTTAAAAAAAAAACGCATAAAATTTGCAAAATCTCATCGGTTCTTTATTTGAAACGTTAGATTGGTCCATGACATTTACTTTTTGAAGATAATTTCATTTAAATGTTGACCGCGGCTGCGTCTTAGGTGGTCCATTCGGAAAGTCCAATTTTGGGCAACTTTTTCGAGCATTTCGGCCGGAATAGCCCGAATTTCTTCGGAAATGTTGTCTTCCAAAGCTGGAATAGTTGCTGGCTTATTTCTGTAGACTTTAGACTTGACGTAGCCCCACAAAAAATAGTCTAAAGGCGTCAAATCGCATGATCTTGGTGGCCAACTTACCGGTCCATTTCTTGAGATGAATTGTTCTCCGAAGTTTTCCCTCAAAATGGCCATAGAATCGCGAGCTGTGTGGCATGTAGCGCCATCTTGTTGAAACCACATGTCAACCAAGTTCAGTTCTTCCATTTTTGGCAACAAAAAGTTTGTTAGCATCGAACGATAGCGATCGCCATTCACCGTAACGTTGCGTCCAACAGCATCTTTGAAAAAATACGGTCCAATGATTCCACCAGCGTACAAACCACACCAAACAGTGCATTTTTCGGGATGCATGGGCAGTTCTTGAACGGCTTCTGGTTGCTCTTCACTCCAAATGCGGCAATTTTGCTTATTTACGTAGCCATTCAACCAGAAATGAGCCTCATCGCTGAACAAAATTTGTCGATAAAAAAGCGGATTTTCTGCCAACTTTTCTAGGGCCCATTCACTGAAAATTCGACGTTGTGGCTCGTTAGTAAGTCTATTCATGATGAAATGTCAAAGCATACTGAGCATCTTTCTCTTTGACACCATGTCTGAAATCCCACGTGATCTGTCAAATACTAATGCATGAAAATCCTAACCTCAAAAGAATCACCCTTTAGTTCACTCGTAGACTAAGTAGTAGTAGCTTGCATGATACCCCCAGAGTCGATCTAGCCATTTCTGTCTGTCTGTGAACACATTTTTGTGATCAAACTCTAGATCGTAGTTTTAGTTTCAATCGACTCCAAATTTGGCACAAGTATGTGTGTCAGTATAAAACTCTATTGATTTCGGCAGAAATAGGTTCAGATTTAAATATAACTCGCACATGTATTATTCGCCCGATGTATACTCAAATGGCCAAAAATAATCTACCAAAATGTGCAGAAAATTTTACCAAAAAATACTAAACAAAAAATCGTATTTTGCAAAATTTTATTTCTATAGAAAATTTTGTCAAAATTTTATTTCTACAGAAAATTTTGTCAAAATTTTATTTTTATAGAAAATGTTTTAAAAATTTTATTTCTATAGAAAATTTTTTCAAAATATAGATATAAAATTTTTAAAACATTTTTTGTATTTCTATAGAAAATTTTGTCAAAATTATATTTAAAAAAAAAATGTTTGTCAAAATTTTTATAGAAAATTTTGTGAAAATTTTATTTCTATAGAAAATTTTGTCAAAATTGCATTTCTATAGAAAATTTTGTCAAAATTATATTTCAAAAAAAAAAAAAAAAATTGTCAAAATTTTTATAGAAAATTTTGTGAAAATTTTATTTCTATAGAAAATTTTGTGAAAATTTTATTTCTATAGAAAATTTTGTCAAAATGTTATTTCTATAGAAAATTTTGTTAAAATTTTATTTTTATAGAAAATTTTGTTAAAATTTTATTTTTATAAAAAATTTTGTCAAAATTGTATTTCTATTGAACATTTTGTCAAAATTATATTTAAAAAAATATTTGTCAAAATTTAATTTTTATAGAAAATTGGAATTTCTCTTTTTCAAAATTTTATTTCTGTAAAAAATTTTGTCAACACTTTATTTCTATAAAAAATTTGGTAAATATTTGTTATACCCTCCATCATAGGATGGGGGTATATTAACTTTGTCATTCCGTTTGTAACACATCGAAATATTGCTCTCAGACCCCATAAAGTATATATATTCTGGGTCGTGGTGAAATTCTGAGTCGATCTAAGCATGTCCGTCCGTCCGTCCGTCTGTTGAAATCACGCTAACTTCCGAACGAAACAAGCTATCGACTTGAAACTTGGCACAAGTAGTTGTTATCGATGTAGGTCGGATTTCAATACCATCCGACCATATCGGTCCACTTTTACGTATAGCCCCCATATAAATGGGCCCTCAGATTTGGCTTGTGGAGCCTCTAACAGAAGCATATTTCATCCGATCCGGCTGAAATTTGGTATATGGTGTTGGTATATGGTCTCTAACAACCGATCCCCAGATTTGGCTTGCGGAGCCTCAAAGAGAAGAAAATTTCATCCGATCCGGCTGAAATTTGCTACATGATGTTGGTATATGGTCTCTAACAACCATGCAAAAAGTGGTCCATACCGGTCCATAATTATATATAGCCCCCATATAAAGCGATCCCCAGATTTGGCTTGTGGAGCCTCTAAGAGAAGCATGTTTCATCCGATCCGGCTGAAATTTGGTACATGGTGTTGGTATATGGTCTTTAACAATCGTGCAAAAATTGGTCCACATCGGTCCATAATTATATATAGCGCCCATATAAACCGATCCCCAGATTTGGGTTGCGGAGCCTCAAAGAGAAGCAAATTTCATCCGATCCGCCTGAAATTTGGTACATGATATTGGTATATGGTCTCTAACATCCATGCAAAAATTGGTCCACATCGGTTCATAATTATGTATAGCGCCCATAAAAACCGATCCCCATATTTGGGTTGCGGAATCTCAAAGAGAAGCAAATTTCATCCAATCCGGTTGTAATTTGGAACATGGTGTTAGTATATGATTTTTAACAACCGTGCCAGAATTGGTCCATATCGGTCCATAATTATATATAGCCCCATATAAAACGTTCTCCAGATTTGACCTCCGGAGCCTCTTGGAGGGGCAAAATTCATCCGTTCCGGTTCAAATTAGGAAGGTGGTGTTAGTATATGGTCGCTAACAACCATACCAAAATTGGTCCAATCACACAAAAATTGGTCCATATCGGTTCATAATCATGGTTGCCACTAGAGCCAAAATTAATCTACCAAAATTTTATTTCTATAGAAAATTTTGTCAAAATTTTATTTCTAGAGAAAATTTTGTTAAAATTTTATTCGGTTCATAATAAAATTTTCATCATTGTCAAAATTTTATTTCTATAGAAAATTTTGTCTAAATTTTATTTCTATAGAAAATTTTGTTCAAATTTTATTCGGTTCATAATCATGGTTGCCACTCGAGCCAAAAATAATCTACCAAGATTTTATTTCTATAGAAAATGTCAAATGTCAAATGTCAAAAGTTTATTTCTATAGAAAATTTTGTTAAAATTTTATTTCTGTAGAAATTTTTGTCAAAATTTTCTTTCTATAGAAAATTTTGTCAAAATTTTTATTTCTATAGAAAATTTTGTGAAAATTTTATTTCTATAGAAAATTTAGTTAAAATTTTTTTCTGTAGAAAATTTTGTCAAAATTTTATGTTTACTTTGTCAAACTGAATTATATACGTATTGGATCGATCTTTTTTGATTTAATATATACCACGTATGGACTTACATACCATTTTGAAGATGGTGTTAGGAGGTTTTAAGATACCTTGCCATCGGCAAGCGTTACCGCAACTTAAGTAATTCGATTCTGGATGGCAGTGTTTAGAAGAAGTTTCTACGCAATCCATGATGGAGGGTACATAAGCTTCGGCCTGGCCGAACTTACGGCCGTATATACTTGTTTTTCTATAGAAAATTTAGTCAAAGGATTTAAGATGTTAGTAAACATGCAAATCTATAAAACGGAGCAATGGTTACTTGTTTTTTTTTTTTCTTCTTGCAAACAACATTGTTTGCGCATATCTCGTCCACACTTATAATTCTTAATTCTAGATAATGCTGTAGAGAAGTATTTTCCATGTCCATGCAAAAGTATATACGATTTTCATTTTATGTTGAGAGCACAAATTATAAATTCGGGATTTTTCAAATGTTTGAGAATTTATTATCCGTCAATGTGGAGGTCGGAGTGACCGGAATAACCACCCAGCAAAAAAAGCGTCGCCAAAAAAGTAGTGAAAATGTTCTCTTTGGATCCGGAAGTGGTGCAAGATTGATGCAGAAGCGATGAATTTAACATGGGCTTGTCATAGGACGGAAGTCCTCCATTTCAACAGCCGTTGCACTGAATTTGCATCACTTCTTAAGGTGCGAAGCAAATCCAATGTTTTGGATGTGAATTAAAAAATTCTGTCATATTTTGTCAAATAAATAATTTTTATAATATTTTATAATTTTTAATGGATTCTAACGCTTCTCTGAAACGTTTGACCTCAAATATTTTCAAAAATTCACAATTTTTCCAGATTGGATTTAGCATTTTTTTCGACAAAATTTAAATGATTTGTATCATTTTATAAATTCTTACTCCGTTTTTAACCTATTTGAAAAAAAAAAAAATTAAAATTACCCATTAAAGGTATGAAAAAACCAAGTTATAAAAAATTTAATTAAAAGAACTTCCTGTGTAGTTAAAATAAAGAACATCTTCTGGAAGTGCTTTTAAAGTTGTGCCTTTGGAAGAACTTCCAAAATTTTTTGCTGAGCAGAGGATCTTTTTCATCACCACTTTTCATAACCAATAGCGTGCGGTGCAAAAAACATTTCCATTGTTGCCTATGGAGCAGCTGATTGCAAGTGAAAACTCGCCTTTTGACGTCTCTCAACATCAACTAGTACCCTACCCAATTTCCCTGCCTTTGCATCATACCCAATAAATTCAATGTCATGCTCATGATGCCCACGGTTGGCACAGAAATCTACAAAAAATGGTAGATTTTTTACTGTTTGGTAGATTGGTAGAATTTTTAATGTTTTTGTAGATTTTGCAAAATATAGGGGTAATTCATAAATAGAAAAAAATGCTTGCCATTTTCTATGGAAATAAAATTTTGAAATTTTCTATGAAAATAAAATTTTGACATTTTCTATGGATAAAAATTTTGACAAAATTTTCTATGGAAATAAAATTTTGAAAAAATTTTCTACAGAAAAAAAATTTTTTAAAAATGTTCTATAGAAATAAAAATTTGAAAAAATTTTCTACACCGAAAAAAAGTGAACTGTTTTATAGGAAGAAAGAACTACATCGCACGAAAATTGAACTAAATTTTACTCCACATTTTGAGATTTTCACAAAGCGTTGTTAAAACTAAGAAAATGTAATGCCCACTGCAGTTCACGAAATTAAATCCTCTCATAGAAGAAAAAATGAACTAAAAGTAAAGAAGAAAATCATTGGCGCCAAATCATTACCATTTTAGCCATACAGTAGTTCATTCTTACTATTTTTGGGAATCATACGAAAATCTTCGTTTGCTTTAGTTCATATTGAACTTATATGTACGGTCATTGAATTTTATACCCACTTTTAGTTCATAAAATTTTTAAGACATACTTAAAAAAAGTAAGATTTCATTAAGCTGTAGAAAATGTCGAAAAAAATAATAAAATTTAACTGCTAGCAAATAATTTTTTTCCAATAAAAATAAGTTAAATTTAGCGTTAGTTTAACTACGGAAATTTTTTCTGTGTATATAAATAAAATGTTGACAAAATTTTCTATAGAAATAAAATTTTGACAAAAATTTCTATAGAAATCAAATTTTGACAAAATTTTCTATGAAAATAAAATTTAAAAAAAAAATTTGTATGGAAATAAAATTTCGACAAAATTTTCTATGTAGATATAAAATTTTGTCAAAATTGTCTATGAAACAAAATTTTGAAAAAATTTCTATAAAAATAAAATTTTGAAAAAATGTTCCATAGAAATATAGTTTTGAAAATTTTTTCTATAGAGACAACATTTTGATAAAATTATCTAAGGAAATAAAATTTTGACAAGATTTTCTATAGAAATAAAATTTTGCCAAAATTTTCTATGGAAATAAAATAAAAAAAATAAAAATTTCTATAAAAATAAAGTTTTGACAAATTTTTCTATAGAAATAAATTTTCTATGGAAATAAAATTTTGCCAAAATTTTCTATGGAAAAAAAATTTTGCCAAGATTTTCTATGGAAATAAAATTTTGCCAAAATTTACTATGGAAATAAAATTTTGCCAAAATTTTCTGTGGAAATAAAATTTTGACAACGTTTTCTATAGAAATAAAATTTTGACAAATTTTTCTATAGAAATAAATTTTCTATGGAAATAAAATTTTGCCCAAATTTTCTATGGAAATAAAATTTTGCTAAAATTTTCTATGGAAAAAAATTTTGACAACGTTTTCTATAGAAATAAAATTTTGACAAAATTTTCAATAGAAATAAATTTTTGCCAAAATTTTCTATGGAAATAAAATTTTGACAACGTTTTCTAGAGAAATAAAATTTTGACAAAATTTTCTATAGAAATAAAATTTTGCCAAAATTTACTATGGAAATAAAATTTTGCCAAAATTTTCTATGGAAATAAAATTTTGCCAAAATTTTCTATGGAAATAAAATTTTGACAACGTTTTCTATAGAAATAAAGTTTTGACAAATTTTTCTATAGAAATAAATTTTCTATGGAAATAAAATTTTGCCAAGATTTTCTATGGAAATAAAATTTTGCCAAAATTTTCTGTGAAAATAAAATTGTGACAACGTTTTCTATAGAAATAAAATTTTGACAAAATTTTCTATAGGAATAAAATTTAGAAATTTTTTTCTATAGAAATAAAATTTTGACAATTTTTTCTATTGAAATAAAATTTTGGTAGAAAATGTTTGCCAAAATTTTCTATGGAAATAAAATTTTGCCAAAATTTTCTATGGAAATAAAATTTTGAAGTTTTCTATAGAAATAAAATTTTGACAAAATTTTCTATAGAAATAAAATTTTGAAAATTTTTTCTATAGAAATAAAATTTTGAGAAAATTTTCTATAGGAATAAAATGTGCAAAATTTTTTTTATGGGAATAAAATTTTGACAAAAATTTCTATAAAAGTAAAATTTTGGAAAAAAATTCTATAGAACTAAAATTTTGAGAAAATTTTCTATGGAAATACAATTTTGAGAAAATTTTCTATAGAAATGTAAAATTTTGACAAAATTTTCTACGGAAATAAAATTGTGACAAAATTGTCTGTTTTTTTTTTTTTTGGGTAAAATTTTCTCCAAATTTTGGCAAATTATTTTTGGCTCGAGTGGCCACTGAAACACACAGACCTACTTTCGCATAGTGAAGCGAAAGAACCTTTTTCTGCCAATTAAGGAACTAAATTAAATATTCACTCTAATGATGTTTTGTGGGCACGAATATTAACTATTAGGTGAATAGAGTTCAGAGTTTTTGGATGCGTACAGTGTGGCCGCTATGTATTGTAATCATTTTAAGGTTGCTATCATTTCTAACACTTGACAGATTTATTCCAGTTAATATTATTTGTTACAAGCTTACAATAGTTTTTCGACTTTTTGCATTCAGAAAAAAGTGTTTCGTGATGGAACTCAAGCGTGGCGATTGCGTTACATTTTGGATGGGAAACCATAGGTGGCCATGGGTAGAGCCATCCCGAATTTAAATGTGAATAAATATTTTGTTTCTTGTACCATTGTTCGTTACCGTGAAAGTGGCAGTATTGCATCGGTCCATGAAGTGGACAGAAAAACGGTAACAACATCAGAAATAATCCGAAAAGTGAAGGCCAGAATTGACCGAAATCCACGCCGCGGTTGTGGACAACTTATTCGTAAGCTGAGTATTTCGGAAGAACGTTAACTTTATACATATGCTTAGTTGATAAAATGTTTAAGTTAAGTGTTTCGAATATATAATAAAATTTAACGACAAACAAATAATTTTTGAGAAAAAACAAGTATATATGGCCGTAAGTTCGGCGAGGCCGAATCTTATGTACCCTCCGCCATGGATTGCGTAGAAACTTATACGAAAGACTGTCATCCACAAACTTCAACTCACTCGGATGAAATTTGCTCCTCCAAGAGGCTCCAAAACCAAATCTCGGGATCGGCTTATATGGGGGCTATAAATGATTATGGACTGAAATGGACCACTTTTGGCATGGTTGTTAAATATCATATACTACCACCATGTACCAAATTTCAACCAGATCGGATGAATGTTGCTTCTCCCAAAGGCACCGGAGGTCAAATCTGGGGATCGGTTTATATGGGAGCTATATATAATTATGGACTGATAGGAACCAATTCCTGCATGGTTGTTGGATACCATATACTAACATCACGTACCAAATTTCAACCGAATGGGAAGAATTTTGCTCTTCCAAGGTGCTCCGGAGGTCAAATTTGGGGATCGGTTTATATGGGGCCTATATATAATTATGGATCGATATGGACCAATTTTTGTATGGGTGTTTGAGGCCATTTATTAACATCACGTACCAAATTTCAGCTGAATCAGATGAATTTTGGTCTTCCCAGAAGCTCCGGACGTCAAATCTGGTGATCGGTTTATATGGGGGCTATATATAATTATGGATCGATATGGACCAATTTTTGCATGGTCATTAGAGACCATATACTAACATCATGTTCCAAATTTCAGCCGATATTTGATATTTGTTTCTCTTAGAGGCTTTGCAAGCAAATCGGGGGATCAGTTTATATGGGGGCTATATATAATTATGGATCTATATGGACCAATTTTTGCATGGTTGTTTGGGACCATATACTAACACCATGTACCAAATTTCAGCCGGATCGGATGAAATTTGCTTCTCTTAGAGGCTCAGCAAGCCAAATTGGGGGATCGGTTTATATGGGGCTACATATAATTATGGACCGATGTGAACCAACTTTTGCATGGTTGTTAGAGACCATATACTAACACCATGTATCAAATTTCAGCCGAATCGGATGAAATTTCTTTCTCTTAGAGGCATCGCAAGCCAAATTTGGGGGTCCGTTTATATGGGGGCTATACGTAAAAGTGGACCGATATGGCCCATTTGCAATACCATCCGACCTACATCAATAACAACTACTTGTGCCAAGTTTCAAGTCGATAGCTTGTTTCGTTCGGAAGTTAGCTTTATTTCAACAGACGGACGGACCGACGGACACGCTCAGATCGACTCAGAATTTCACCACGACCCAGAATATATATACTTTATGGGGTCTTAGAGAAATATTTGGATGTGTTACAAACAGAATGACAAAGTTAATATACCCCCATCCTATGGTGGAGTGTATAAAAATAAATAAGTTACATTCAGCGTTAGTTTAATTACGAACTTTTTCTTCAGTGTATCAGCCACCTTATATATCACGTATTTACTTCACAATCTGTCAATCCGGTCACTAAAAAAAATTGTGCTCTCAAATATCTTTAGAATTATTATATCAGGAAAATTGGATAAAATATCAGGCGTTGTATAATTAATTGTACAATAATCGAAAACCTTGAACCTAATAACTGACAAGAACTCCTTATTTATAAGGATACGTGTGGTTTACGTACACACAAAAAAATTTCACGAAAAATTTTCCAATTAAAATTTTAAAAAATATTCAATTAAAAATTTAATTGATTCAACAAATTTTTTAATTGAAACAAAAATCAATCACAAAAATAATAGTATCAATTAATTTTTTAATTGGATCAATTAACTTTTTAATTGACTTTCAATTAATTTTTTAATTGATACTATCATTTCTGTGATTGAAGACATTTTAATTAAAAATTAATTGGATCAATTAATTTCGAGATTGAATCAGAAAAAAAATTTTTGTGTGTAGCTACGTCACCCTATCAAATTATAAAATATTGACAAATATGTTACAGATACGGACTTGCCATCATATTAACCACAAAATATTGGAGTTCATTTTAACAACAAAATCCCCAACCAATGCCTACATTTATTAATCATTTACAAGATCTTAATATGTGACATACACATCGTGCCATTTGAAAAGCCCTAGGGTCAATATGCCAGGGCGGAGCGAATATTAACCCTTGGGTCAATATATATATATAAATCAGACACACTTAATTAATGTAGAATGTAATTAGTTATTATTAATCCCCCCAAAGGCCCGGCGGGGATGGCAATAAATTAAATTATTTATTATCATCGAAGAAATTAACATGACACATTGGAAAGCCATTTGTTGTGTTAACACTCTTCATTCGTTCACTCATTCAGTCATTCATTCATTATCATATGTCGAGACATTGACATCACAGCAACACTTATACCCTTGACGTTTGATATGTATAGGAACTCATTTATTGTAAATATGCATATATGTGTGTGTGTGTCTATAAGTTTGACTATGACATATATGCCTGTGTGTGTATCATTCCCATATTGTCATTCTCATCTTGTTGATGTTGATGTCTCATGGTCAAATATCCTATGGCAGCATAATAATTAAACATTTATGGATTAAAAGCAAGGACGATGATGCTTTATGTGATTGTCAATATGTGTGAATAACCCAACATCTTTATGTGAGATAAAACATGAAGTTATCGTGTCATTTTCTTAACACTAATGCTAAACAAATTTACATTTTAAATGAGAAAAATCTTTTGTATCACTGTCATCATTTACCAAGCAAAAAAAAGAAAACGTCGCCAAAAAAGCAGTGAAAATGTTCTGTTGTTTTCGATCCGGAAGTGCAGTTACAAAGAACTTCTTAGAGAGGACATTTTTGGAAGTGCTTTTAAAGTTGTGCCTTTAGAAGAACTTCCAATTTTTTTGATGGATAGATGTAAGCGAATATTCATAAAAAAGAGAAAAGGGAATTTTGGAAAAAGAAAATCGTTATCAATGGGCGATCGAAAAAGAGCTTCCAAAAAAGTAAATTGGTTTCCCAATTCGTGATCCGGAAGTAGTGCAAACTTGGATCATCTCCAATGAATTTTACATGGAATTACTCCATTTTTGGATCCTTTGCATTGCTTTAGAAGTTGTGCCTTGAAAGTTCATTGGGATGAAGAAATTAAAAAAAACTAACAAATATTTTTTTTGCAATTTCACTATTTTCTTATCTAATTTTTACAAATTGAAAAACGTCTTCGCTTCCACCGGGGTTTAAGCCTGGGTTTGTTAGCACCATAATATGACATCACGGCATGACATTCTAACTACTTCCTGAGATATTCTTTATTATTATTAATGACAAAATAAAGAAATTTTTATACCCTCCACCATAGGATGGGGGTATATTAACTTTGTCATACCGTTTGTAACACATCGAAATATTGCACTAAAACCCCACAAAGTATACATTCTGGATCATCCTCCATCTGTTGAAATTACGCTAACTTCCGAACGAAACAAGCTATAGATTTGAAACTTGGCACAAGTAGTTGTTATTGATGTAGGTCGGATGGTATTGCAAATGGGCCATATCGGTCCACTTTTACGTATAGCCCCCATATAAAGGGACCCCCAAATTTGGCTTGCGAGGCTTCTAAGCATTAGCGTAGGTAGACAATTTTCCTAGGGGGGGCTATAGCCCCCCTATCTAAAAATTTATAGACTGAAATTATACGTTCAATTATTGTTTTATTTCATAATAAAAAAGAATACAAAAATAGACATCAAAATAATATATAATAAAGCAACTAAAAGTAGTTCCACACTTTTCCCAGCAAAAAAATTGGGATTTGTTTTAAAGGCACAACTTTAAAAGCACGCACTTCCAAAAATGTCCTCACAAAGAAGTTAATTATATTAACTACACAAGAAATTTTTGCTTCAGTTTTTTCATATTTTAATGCGTAATTTTTGTTTTCTTTTTTCAAATAGTTTAAAAAAAGAGCAAGAATAAATAAAATGGTAAACATTATTCAAATTTTGCCACAAAAATTCTAAATCCATTATAGAAAAATCGATAATTTTTGAAAATATTCAAACAAGCGTTAGAATGCATTAAAAATCATAAAAACATATAAAAATTATTATAAATTAATGTTTCTTGAAGCTCGAGGTCTTTATAGATATTTATATAATTCTAACAAAAGGTCGACGAAAAATCTCATAAACAAGTATATACAGCACTAAGTTCGGCCGGGCCGAATCTTAAATACCCACCACCATGAATCAAATATTAGGGTTTCCTTTGAAATTTCAGGAGGGCTTGAGAACTTGAGGACACTTCCCGAAAATAAATTTTAAGATTTCACCTATGAGGACTATATCAGATTCTGGATTTATAAGAACCATTTTTGTTTGAGTTTTAGAGGAATCAGTAACATCTCTTGTAAGTGTGCAAGAAAATTATAAAATAATGTCTTGATTTGAAATCTTAAATCTGTAGAAGTAAAATCTGGAAATTTTAAATTGAGTTTCAAGCAATTTTCATGATCAGTGCGCCTTCTACACCCTCAAGAAGTGAAGTCGGTCTATATGGAGGCATTACCAAATGGACCTATAAAAACTTAATCCGATACAAATTTTGTGAGCCTAAAATACCAGAATATTTACAATTTCAGGCAAATCAGATAAAAACTATGGTTTCTAGAAACCTAAGGAGTTAAATCGGGAGATCGTTCTTATGGGGGCTATACTAAAATATGGACCGTCTCGAAAACTCACCGTTTTCGGCACACCTCTTTATGACCCGAAAATACCTCTAGATTTCCAATTTCAGGCAAAGAGGATAAAAACTTCGGATTCTAGAAGCCCAAGAAGTAAAATCGGGAAATCGGTCTATATGGGGGCTATACCAAAATATGGACCGATACTCACCATTTTTGGCACACCTCTTTATGGTCCTGAAATACCTCTAGATTTCCAATTTCAGAAAAATTGGATAAAAACTACGGTTTCTATAAGCCCACGACCCCAAATCGGGAGGTCGTTTTATATGGGGACCCTACCAAAACATGGACCGATACTCACAATTTTTGGCACACGTATTTGGGGCCTTCAATACCTCTCGTTTTCCAAATTCAGATAAATTAAATAAAAACTGCGGTTTCTATAAGCCCAAGAAGTAAAATCGCGAGGCCGGTCTATATGGGGGCTATACCAACATATGGGCCGATACTCACAATTTTTGGCACACGTATTTGTGGTCCTACAATACCTCTAGATTTCCAATTTCAGGTAAATTGAATAAAAACTGCGGTTTCTATAAGCCCAAGAAGTAAAATCGGGAGATCGGTCTATATGGGGGATATACCAAAACATGGACCTATACTCAAAATTTTTGGCACACCTCTTTATGGTCATAAAATACCTCTAGATTTCAAATTCGGCCTGGGAGAACTTACAGCCGTATATACTTGTTTTATTAAATATTTTTCTAAAAAAATATTTTTTATGTTATACATCGTTTTTATATTGTTTTTTTTTCGGCATATAGTTTTATAATGATATTTTTTACATTAAATATATTTTTTTTATAATATATTTTGTGCATTAAAAATCAACAAAACCTTCTCAGGTACAAATATCCCAGCGGGGATGATTTTTTTTACTTTTTTATTGATTTTCTATCCCTTTTTGCGAAATTTAACTGTCCAAAACTTAAATTTATACTTAAAAGGGTCTACTTCCGTACTTTCTAAGACGTGTCCAAAAGGACAGCACCGGAAGTGGAAAAAAACTTGATATAGGATTCCTGGATGCGCTTTAAAAAATATGCGCTTTAAAAGAAATGTTTGTGGAACAACTTCCAATTTTTGTTTGCTGGGGTGTAAAGCTTTTCGATAAAAATTATGCTAATATGGCAAGTTTGATATTTGTACTTTATACCAGGGCTGTGGCGTTTTATGGGCTGGTGACATCATTGGACCGTATCTCTTTCAAGATGATGAGAATCGTAACTGAGAGTGGTAAGCGCTATCGTGAGATGATATTTTTCAATCTTTTTTCAGTATTTAGGCTTATTGCTACCTAATTTTATTTCGGGTAATGCCCCCTAATCCATCTCTCGGAACCACAGACACTACCCCTTCACCCTTAGCATGGTCGGTATTAAAGGTAGTAAATGGGTTTCGAGAGTTGGAACGTCAGTCAGGTGGTTACAGATACGGGCCGAAATGTTGCAAAGAGTATGCCAAAATCAAGTTTGCACGAAAGAATCTTGAATTATTAATTTATATTTATTTTTTCCATTTTTTTTCACAATAACAAAAGTTATTGTGAAAAAAAAATGGAAAAAAAGGAATTTCGTGTTTCTCTAAAATACTGTTTTCTGAAGGGAAAAAATACGGTGGAAGCAAAAAGTTGGCTTGATAATGAGTTTCCGGACTCTGCCCCAGGGAAAGCAACAATAATTGATTGGTATGCAAAATTCAAGCGTCGCGAAATGAGCACGGAGGACGGTGAATGCAGTGGACGCCCGAAAGAGGTGGTTACCGACGAAAACATCAAAAAAATCCATAAGACGATTTTGAATGTAAAATGAAGTTGATCGAGATAGCAGAGGCCTTAAAGATATCAAAGGAATGTGTTGGTCATATCATTCATCAATATTTGGATATGCGGAAGCTCTGTGCAAAATGGGTGCCGCGCGAGCTCACATTTGACCAAAAACAACAACGTGTTGATGATTCTGAGCGGTGTTTGCAGCTGTTAACTCGCAACACGCCCGAGTTTTTCCGTCGATATGTGACAATCGATGAAACATGGCTCCATCACTACACTCCTGAGTCCAATCGACAGTCGGCTGAGTGGACAGCGACCGGTGAACCGTCTCCGAAGCGTGGAAAGACTCAAAAGTCCGCTGGCAAAGTAATGGCCTCTGTTTTTTGGGATGAACATGGAATAATTTTTATTGATTATCTTGAGAAGGGAAAAACCATCAACAGTGACTAATTTATGGCGTTATTGGAGCGTTTGAAGGTCGAAATCGCGGCAAAACGGCCCCATATGAAGAAGAAAAAAGACAACGCACCGTGCCACAAGTCATTGAGAACGATGGCAAAAATTCATGAATTCGGCTTCAAATTGCTTCCCTACCCACCTTATTCTCCAGATTTGGCCCCCAGCGACTTTTTGTTCTCAGACCTCAAAAGGATGCTCGCACAGAAAAAATTTGGCTGCAATGAAGAGGTGATCGCCGAAACTGAGGCCTATTTTGAGGCAAAACCGAAGGAGTACTACCAAAATGGTATCAACAATCGTTGTATCGCTCTTGAAGGGAACTATGTTGAATAATAAAAACGAATTTTGACAAAACAAGTATATAAAGCAGTAAATTCGGCCGGGCCGAATTTTAAATACCCACCACCATGAATCAAGTATAATAGTTTACTATGAAAACTCGTCGTCGTAGTGGGTTACTTGATAATATATAGAATTGTAGTAGGTTGATGACAAATCTTCTCCCAAACGAGCCAGCTCCCGAAGACAAACTTTAAAAATTCTACCTATGAAGACCACATAGAGAACCAATTTTGTTCGAGTTTTAGAGAAGATATAAACATATCGTGTATATGTTGAAATTACGCCTTGATTTAAAATCTTAAATCTGTAGATTTTCCCGCATTTATTAAAATACTATGAGTAAAATCTGGAACTTTTACTTTCAGTTTGAAGCAATTTTCATGATCAGTGCGCCTGCTATACCCTGAAAGAAGTGTTTTCTTTTTTGAGAAACCTAATTTTAGACAAGCAAAGTTTTCTTTTGACACAATTTTTAGAGACAATCTTTGAATAAACAAAAACACTTTATAAGAAAAAGAAATTTCGTTTGTCTAAAATTTTATTATAGATTACAAATTTCCAGCAAATCGGATAAAAACTACGTACTCTAGCCCAAGAAATAAAGCCGGGAGATCGGTGTATATGGGGGCTATACCAAAACATGGACCGATAGGCACCATTTGCTACTCACATATTTGTGATCTTAAAATACCTTCAGATTTTCAATTTCAAACAAATCGGCCAGAAAATATAGTCTCTAGACGCCCAAGAAGTAAAAATGGAGAGATCAGTCTAAATGGGGGTTATACCAAAAAATTGACCGATATACCTCAATTTCGGCACTCTTATTTGTGGTCTAAAAATACCTCTAGATTTCAAATTTCAGGCAAATCATGTAATAAATACAGTTTATTGTAGCTCAAGAATTTCAGGCAAATCGGATGGTAAATATAGTTTCTAGAAGCCCTAAAAGCAAAATCGGGATATCGGTCTATATGGGGGCTATACCAAAACATGGACCGATGAGCACCATTTTCGGCACTCCTTTTTATAGTCCCACAATACCTCTAGATTTCCAATTTCAGGCACATCGGATGGTAAATATAGTTTCTAGACGCCCAAGAAGCAAAATCGGGAGATCGGTCTATATGGGGGCTATACTAAAACATGGACCGATACGGACCTTTTTCGACACACCTCTTTATGGTCCCAAAATACCTCTAGATTGCCAATTTCAGGCAAATCTGATAAAAACTACGGTTTTTATAGGCCCAAGACCCCAAATCGGGAGGTCGGTTTATATGGGGACTATATCAAAACTTGGACCGATATAGCCCATCTTCGAACTTGACCTGCCTGCAAACAAAAAACTAATCTGTGCCAAATTTCGGGACGATAGCGCCATTATTGAAGGCTGTAGCGTGATTACAACAGACAGACAGACAGACAGACAGACGGACAGACGGACATGCTTATATCGTCTTAGAATTTCTCTCTGATCAAGAATATATATACTTTATATAGTCGGGAATCGATATTTCGATGTGAATTTTATGTGTTTTCGCGAAAAAGTTTTCTATAGCTCTCAATACATTCTAAGGTTTGACATATCATTTTAAGGAACTAATTTACCTTCAGATTTTCAATATCACACAAACCAGATGAAAATTGCGGTGTCTAGAAGTCCGATAGTCGAATCTGGAAATTCACCTATATGCGAGCTAATCCAAAACATGGGCCGACATATGCCATATTCATGTCTGTTAGTGAACCAACAACACTTCTAGATTTCACGCTAATCGGGTTCTATACGCACGGTTGCCACAGTTGGTAGAATTCTATAAAAAATCGTAGATTTTTTATTATTTAGTAAATTAATTGGTAGAATTATTGATGCTTTGGTAGATCTTGCAAAATATTTCTCTCCAACTAAAAGGTACTTCACAATATTTTTATTTCTTTTTTATTAATAAAATTTTGATAAAATTTTCTATAGAAATTAAACTTTGACAATTTTTTTTATAGAAGTAAAGTTTTGAAAACATTTTCTATAGAAATAAAATTTTTCGAATTTTTTTTATAGAAATACATTTTTGCAAATTTTTCTATAGAAATAAAATTTTGCAAGCTTTTCTATAGAAATAAAATTTTGCAAATTTTTGTATATATATTTGACAACATTTTCTATAAAAATAAAATTTTGACAAAATTTTTTATAGAAATAAAATTTTGAAAAAATTTTTTATAGAAATAAAATTTTAACACAATTTACTATAAGTACCACCACATTTTACATTTTTCTTACTTGTCTTGAAATTAAATTTATTAATTATAAAAAATTCCTTAATTAGCATCAGGTATTTTGCCCATTAACAATTATTTCAATTTCATTGTTTCATCTCTCATAATATTTTGTTATTTGACCAAAATTGAATAATTGATAATGTAATCATAATTTTATGCTGCTCTTTTTCGCTCTTTAATGCGGTTATTATTTTTCACTGTTAAACATGGTTATTATGTCGTGTCATTTATAATTGCGATATTTGTAAGATTCTCAAATGACAATTTAAATCGAAAATCAACAAGAATTAATGGAACATCTGAAATTATCACAAACAAAAAAAATCTTAATGACATTTAAGTGCAATTAAATACCAATATAAATGATGTAATCATTATAGACGATGATAAAGAATAACACTCAAGATACATTTTGAATATCTGAATGAAATATTGAAGGAATGGAAAAATAGAATTTCCAGGATGTTCATGGGATTATGTGTTTATCTCACGTAAATTGTTACGAACGTATACCGTGCGTAAAATTCTGACAAAATTTTCTATAGAAATAAAATTGTCACAAAATCATAATATAAATAAAATTTTACAAAATATTCTATAGAAATAAGTTTAGATTTTCTATAGAAACATATAAGCAACAGAGGTTATGCTACCGTTATTTGGGCATCGATAAATATAAAATTCTACAAGATTTTCCATAGAATTAAAATTTTGACAAAATTTTCCATAGAAACAAAATTTTGACAAATTTTTTCTATAGAAATACAATTTCGACAAGATTTTCTATAGAATAAAATTTTGACAAAATTTTCTATAGAAATAAAATTTTGACAAAATTTTCTATAGAAATAAAATGTTGACAAAATTTTCATAGAAATAAAATTTTGACAAAATTTTCTATAGAAATAAAATTTTTGATATCAGCTTAAAGCCATGCATTGACTAAACTACAAGTGTAGCTTAACCAACAGAGGAAAAGTATGCTTGTCAAATTTATTTGGGCAAAGCCCTATAGACTGCAAGATGGTTGGATGTACAGCTGTTTCGGAATTACCACATTCCTCATCAGCATCCTCTACTTGCAGCAAAACTATCAACCAATTATCAGAATAAATTCGGGTAATTCACTCAACCCAACGTGAACTACACTTGAACCTCCCGAAAAAGGGTTTGATAGTCGGCTACTGCCTAAACAAATTTGCCAGCATATCTCTTTTCCTTTGCCAAACTCAAATCATCGATTTGAATGTATTTGGCTGGGTTTGTTTTTGAGCGTGCTTCCTCTATCTTCATTCGTTTTGTTTGTTATTGTTGGCTTCTCTTCAATCGTTATTGTTGTTTTTTTTTTGATCTCAGCTTAAAGCCATGCATTTACTAAACTACAAGTGTAGCTTAACCAACAGAGGAAAAGTATGCTTGTCAAATTTATTTGGCAAGTGTAGTTCACGTTGGGTTGAGTGAATTACCCGAATTTATTCTGATAATTGGTTGATAGTTTTGCTGCAAGTATTGTCAAATAAATTTGACAAGCATACTTTTCCTCTGTTGGTTAAGCTACACTTGTAGTTTAGTCAATGCATGGCTTTAAGCTGAGATCAAAAAAACAACAATAACGATTGAAGAGAAGCCAACAATAACAAACAAAACGAATGAAATAAAATTTTGACAAAATTTTCTATAGAAATAAAATTTGACAAATTTTTTCCATAGAAATACTATTTCGACAAGATTTTCTATAGAATAAAATTTTGACAAAATTTTCTATCGAAATAAAATTTTCACAACTTTTCCTATAGAAATAAAATTTTGACAAATTTGCTATAGAAATAAAATGTTGACGAAATTTTCTATTGAAATAAAATTTTACCACAAATTTTCTATAGAAATAAAGTTTTGAACAAATTGTCTATAGAAATAAAATTTTGTGAAAATTTTCCACAGAAAAAAAAACAAATTTGCAAAATTTTCTATAGAAATAACATTTTTACAAAATTTTCTATAGAAATAAAATTTTGACAAAATTTTCTATAAAATAAAATTTTGACAACATTTTCTATATATATGAAATTTTTGGCAACTTTTTTATAGAAATAAAATTTTGACAAACTTTTGTCTACAATTAAAATGTTGACAATTTTCTTAGCCATAAACATTTTGACAAAATTTTCTTTAGAAATAAAATTTTGACTAAATTTTTCTATAGAAATCAAATTTTCACAAAATTATCTATGGAAATAAAATTTTGAAAAAAAATTCTATAGAAATACAATTTTGACAATAAATAAAGAATAAAGAAATACAATTTTGAAATATAAAATTTTGACAAAAGTTTCTATGGAACTAAAATTTTGATAAAATTTTCTATAGAAATACAATGTTGACAAAATTTTCTATAAAAATAAAATTTTGACAAAATTTTCTATAGAAATGAAATTTCGACGAAACTTTCTACAGAAATAAAATTTTGACTAAATTTTCTATAGAAATAAAACTTTGACAAACTTTTCTATAGAAATAAAATTTTGACAAAATTTTCTATAGAAATAAAATTTTGACAAAATTTTCTATAGAAATAAAATTTTGACAAAATTTTCTATAGAAATAAAATTTTGACAAAATTTTCTATAAAATAAAATTTTGACAACATTTTCAATAGAAATGAAAATTTTTCCAATTTTTTTATAGAAATAAAATTTTGACAAACTTTGTATACAATTAAAATGTTGACAATTTTCTTATCCATAAACATTTTGACAAAATTTTCTTTAGAAATAAAATTTTGAAAAGATTTTCTACAGAAATTTTGACAAGATTTTCTATAGAAATAAAATATTTACATGATTTTCTATAAAAATAAAATTTTGGCAAAATTTTCTATAGGAACCAAATTTTCAATAGAAATAAAATTTGGAAATAATATTTTGTCAAAATAGTGTTTTAAGTTGAGGAAGATTTAAATATATGTATGTATATTGGGAACAGAAACCAGCAAATTTGACAAAATTTTCTATAGAAATACAATGTTTACAGCATTTGCTGTAGAAATAAAACTTTGACAAAGTTTTCTATAGTAATAAAATTTTGAAGAAATTGTCTTTATAAATAAAACTTTGTCAAAATTTTCTATAGAAGTAAAATTTTGGGGAAATTGTCTATAGAAATAAAATGTTGGAAAAAAAATTCTATAGAAATGAAATTTTTACAAAATATTCTATAGAAATAAAATGTTGACAAAACTTTCTATAGAAATAAACTTGTGACAAAATTTTCTATAGAAATAAAATTTTGAAAAAAAAATTCTATAGAAATGAAATTTTTACAAAATATTCTATAGAAATAAAATTTTGACAAAACTTTCTATAGAAATAAACTTGTGACAAAATTTTCTATAGATATAACATTTTGACAAAAGTTTCTATAGAATAAAATTTTGAAAAAATTTTCATAGAAATAAAATTTTGACAAAATTTTTCTTTAGAAATACAATTTTTACAACATTTTCTATAGAAATACCATTTTGACATGATTTTCTATAGAAATAAAATTTATAAAAAATTTTTATGGAAATAAAATTTGTACAAGATTTTGTATAGAAATAACATATTGACATGATTATCTATAGAAAAAAATTGGCAAAATTTTCTCTAGAAACAAAATTTTGGCAAAATTTTCAATAGAAATAAAATTTTTACAAGATTTTCTATAGAAATAAATTTTGACAAAATTTTTCATAGAAATAGTGTTTTAAGTTAAAGAAGATTTAAATATATGAATATTGGGAACATAAACCAGCAAATTTGAGGGCTGTGGGATGGTATCAAAAATGTAGATCTACAAATTGTATATTATAGTCAGCCACGCCGAACTTTAGACTTTCCCTACTTGTTTTATTGGGTATTTTCTGTTTTTTTTTGGAATATTGTTTTAAAATGTTGTAGTTGGGGGCGAAATCTTAATTTGGAGATGAAAGTTATAAAAATACTGGCAATATAGAGGGTTGCAATAATTTTCTATAACATGCATAAATATTAGACGAATGTAACAGGATAACCACCATGAATATAAAAACAAGTAGAATTATCACCAAGTGCAAACAAAAAAGAATCCTGGTCCGCACATATACGTGGCTAGTTATTGTAAGCCTGGTGTTGGTGTAGATGAAAATGAAAATGTAAGCGAAAATAATGGGGAAGAAACATTGAATAAGCAAAAATCTGCAAAGATATTGATAACTGTTGCGAGGACAATAGCCCAGCAATGTCTTTCATCATCACCATCATCATCTTCATACCATAGACAAGGAGATTGCAAAGCACCAATGGAGAATATGCCTTTGTCCAAGGTCTCAAATGCTCTCGGTTCCATTAACAAAAATTTCCATTTTTTGTTCAACGTTTTCCCTTAGCCCACATCAGCATTTTATGCTGAATATCGAATAAATGCGATAGCATAGGAAAAAAAACCAAGAGCTTTGGAATTTACGCTCGAAAATATGTGAATATAAGGACACCCGGACACCAGTTAAGTTTATGGTCTATAAGACAATTTAATATGGCCATAATGGTTATAAACCATTTTGAAATTTCTTTTTTTTTATGGGCATTATACACGAAAATAATCATGAGCGTTAAAAAAGCAAAACAGACACTCATACACGCACACACACATACACATATAAAGGCATTGGCTAATATAGGGACAAACTATAAACGAAATTTATAGCAAGAGAGGGTCAGAATTTATTTGGGTGGATATTAGGGAGGTCTAGAAAAAGAATAATTGTTAGTGAATTGACTTAAATTACGATCATCAGTTTGCAGTTTAATTCCTTTATTCAACCATGTTGATGTGAGAAATGTAAGTCGGTTCTGTAGTGTAACATACACGAGCCAAAAACCATCTACCAAAATTTGGAGAAAATTTTATCAAAAAACTACCAAAAATTTTATTTCTATAAAAATGTTTGTAAAAAAAATATGATTGAAGTACAAACCAACAATAACAGAACAAAACGAATGAAGTAAGAGGAAGCACGCTCAAAATAAACCCAGCCAACTGCACTCAAATCGTTGATATGAAAGTGGCCAAGGAAAAGAGAGATGTTTGTACAAAGATTGTACAAAGACCTTGTTTTGGAAGGTTCAAGTGTGGTTCACTTAGAGTTTGGTGAACTACCAGAATTTGTTCTGCTAATTTGTTTATAGTTTTGCTGCAAGTAGAGGATGCTGATGAGGAATGTGGTAATTCCGAAACGTGCGTCCATCCAACCATCTTGCAGTCTATAGGGCTTTGCCCAAATAAATTTGACAAACATTATTTTCCTCTGTTGGTTAAGCTACTCTTGTAGTTTAGTCAACGCAGTGGTTTTTAAGCTGAGATCAAAACAACAAATAAAATTTTATTACTATAACAAATTTTGTCAATCTTGTATTTCTATAGAAAGTTTCGTCAAAATTTTATTTGTATAAAAAAGTTTGTCCACATTTTATTTCTATAGAAAATGTTGTCCAAAATGTATTTCTATAGTAAATTTTGTCCGGATTTTATTCCTATAGAAAATTTCCTCAAACCTTTATTTCTATAGAAAATTTTATATCTAATTTTGGCCCAATTTTATTTCTATAGAAAATTTTATAAAATTTTTCTTTTTATCGGAAATTTTGTCAACATTTTGTTTCTATTGAAAATTTTGTCAAAATTTTATTTGTATACTAAATTTTGATTTCTAAAGAAACTTTTCTTTATAGATTTTTTTTTTAATTTTATTTCTATGGACCTTTTTTTTAAAAATCGTATTTCTATAGAAAGTTTTATCAAAATTTTACTTCTATAGAAAATTTAATACAAATTTTATATCTAATTTTGGCCCAATTTTATTTCTATAGAAAATTTTATAAAATTTTGCTTTTTATCGAAAATTTTGTCAACATTTTGTTTCTATTGAAAATTTTGTCAAAATTTTATTTGTATACTAAATTTTGATTTCTAAAGAAACTTTTCTCAATAACATATTTTAATTCTGTACAAAATTTTTTTAAAATTTTATTTCTATATTCTCAAAATTTTATTTCTATAATATTGTCAATATTTAATATCTGTAGAGAGTTCTCTCAAACTGTTTTTCTACAGAAAATATTGTAAAAATGTTATTTCTACAGATAATTTTGTCAAAATTTTATTTCTATACAAAATTTGGTCAACATTTTACCTTTCTCAAAATTTTATTTCTATCAAAAAATTTGGTCTAAATTTTATTTCTATAAAAATTATGGTCAAAATTTTACTTTCTCAAAATTTTATTTCTATAAAAAATTTGGTCAAAGTTTTGTTTCTATAGAAATTTGGTCAACATTTTTTTTTGCTATTTATTTTATTATTTTATTTGTATAAAAAATGTTGTCCAAATTTTATTTCTATAGAAAAATTTATCAAATTTTTATTTCTATAGAAGATTTTGTCAAAATTTTATTTCTATATTTTTTTTTTGTAATTTTATTTCTATAGAAAATTTTCTCAACATTTTATTTTACAAAGTTTTGTCAAAATTGTATTTCTATACAAATTGTTGATTTCTAAAGAAAAATTTCTCAGCAATTTTATTTCTATAGAAAATTTTAATCAAAATTTGTTGCTATAGAAAATTTTGTCCCATATCAATTTCTATAGAAAATTTGATAAATTTTTTCTTTTTCTAGAAAATTTTGTCAACATTTTAATTCTATTTTTTTATACCCTGCGCCACTCTGTGGAACAGTTAAGTTAGTGCATATGTTTGCAACACCCAGAAGGAGACGACATAGACATATGGTGTCCTTGGCAAAAATGCTCAGGGTGGGCTCCTGAGTCGATATAGCCATGTCCTTCTGTCCGTGAACACATTTTTGTAATCAAAGTCTAGGTCGCAGTTGTAGTCCAATCGACTTCAAATTTGGTACATGTATGTGTTTTGGCTCAGAGTAGAACCCTATTGATTTTGGAAGAAATCGGTTCAGATTTAGATATAGCTCCTATATATATATTTCGCCCGATATGGACTTATATGGCCCCAGAAGCCAGAGTTTTATCCTAATTTGCTTAAAATTTTGTACAAGAAGAACAATTAGTACTATAGTCAAGTGTGCCAAATTTTATTGAAATCGGTTCAGATTTAGATATAGCTCCCATATATATCTTTCGCCCGATATGGACTAATACGGTCCCAGAAGCCAGAGTTTTACCCCAATTTGGTTGAAATTTTGCACTAGGAGTACAATTAGTAGTGCAGTCAAGTGTGCCAAATTTTATTGAAATCGGTTCAGATTTAGATATAGCTCCCATATATATCGTTCGCCCGATATGGACTAATACGGTCCCAGAAGCCAGAGTTTTACCACAATTTGGTTGAAATTTTGCACTAGGAGTACAATTAGTAGTGTAGTCAAGTGTACCAAATTTTATTAAAATCGGTTCAGATTTAGATATAGCTCCCATATATATCGTTCGCCAGATTTACACTCATATGACCACAGAGGCCAATCTTTTACTCCGATGTAATTGAAATTTTCCATAGGGAGTAGAATTGGCAGTGTAGCTATGCGTGCCAAATTTTGTTGAAATCGGTTCAGATTTAGATATAGCACCCATATATATCTTTCGCCCGATTTACACTCATATGACCTCAGAGGCCAATTTTTTGCTCCGATTTAGTTGAAATTTTGCATAGGGAGTAGAATTAGCATTGTAACTATGCGTGCCAAATTTGGTTGAAATCGGTTCAGATTTGGATATATCTCCCATATATAGCTTTCGCCCGATTTACACTCATATGACCACAGAGGCCAAATTTAACTCCGATTTAGTTGAAATTTTGCACAGGGAGTAGAATTAGCATTGTAGCTATGCGTGCCAAATTTGGTTGAAATCGGTTCCGATAGAGTTATAGCTCCCATATATATGTTTTTCTGATTTCGACAAAAATGGTCAAAATACCAACATTTTCCTTGTAAAATCGCCACTGCTTAGTTGAAAAGTTGTAAAAATGACTCTAATTTTCCTAAACTTCTAATACATATATATCGAGCGATAAATCATAAATAAGCTTTTGCGAAGTTTAATTAAAATTGCTTCAGATTTAAATGTTTCCCATATTTATACCCTTCACCATTACTGTGGTACAGGGTATAATTATACCCTTCACCACTACTGTGGTACAGGGTATAATAAGTTTGTGCATTTGTATGTAACGCCAAGAAGGAGTAATCATAGACCAACCTTTTAGTATACGGATCGGCTTAGAATTAAATTCTGAGTCGATTTAGCGATGTCCGTCTGTCTGTCTGTCCATCTGTCTGTCCGTCTGTCTGTCCGTCTGTCTGTCCGTCTGTCTGTCCGTCTGTCTGTCCGTCTGTCTGTCTGTCTGTTGATGTATTTTTGTGTGCAAAGTACAGCTCGCAGTTTTAGTCCGATTGTCCTAAAATTTGGTATAGGGTCCTGTTTCGGCTCAAAGACGATCCCTATTGATTTTGGAAAAAATCGGTTCAGATTTAGATATAGCTGCCATATATATTTTTCACCGATCTGGTCATAATTGGCGTGTATATCAACCTATCTTCCTCAAATTCCGTACATCCGAATATTTTATGAGTCTTGAAAAACTTGCAAAATATCAACAAAATCGGTTCAGATTTCGATATAGCTCCCATATATAGCTTTCGCCCGATTTACACTCATTTGCCCACCGAGGCCAATTTTTTGCTCCGATTTAGTTGAAATTTTGCATAGAGAGTAGAATTAGCGTTGTAACTATGCGTGCCAAATTTGCTTGAAATCGGTTCAGATTGGATATATCTCCCATATAAAGCTTTCGCCCGATTTACACTCATATGACCACAGAGGCCAATTTTTAACTCCGATTTAGTTGAAATTTCGCACAGGGAGTAGAATTAGCATTGTTGCTATGCGTGCCAAATTTGGTTGAAATCGGTTCAGATTTAGATATAGCTCCCCTATATATGTTTTTCTGATTTCTACAAAAATGGTCAAAATACAAACATTTTCCTTCTAAAATCACCACTGCTTAGTCGAAAAGTTGTAAAAATGTCTCGAATTTTCTTAAACTTCTAATACATATATATCGAGCGATAAATCATAAATAAACTTTTGCGAAATTTCCTTAAAATTGCTTCAGATTTAAATGTTTCCCATTTTTTTTTTACTAACATTGTGTTCCACCCTAGTGCATTAGCCAACTTAAATTTTGAGTCTATAGATTTTGTAGAAGTCTATCAAATTCTTCCAGATCGAGTGATATTTAAATGTATGTATTTGGGACAAACCTTTATATATAGCCCCCAACACATTTGACGGATGTGATATGGTATCGAAAATTTAGATCTACAAAGTGGTGCAGGGTATAATATAGTCGGCCCCGCCCGACTTTAGACTTTCCTTACTGGTTTTTTACTAACATTGTGTTCCACCCTAGTGCATTAGCCGACATAAATTTTGAGTCTATAGATTTTGTAAAAGTCTATCAAATTCTGTCCAGATCGAGTGATATTTAAATGTAAGTAAAGGGTGATTTGTTAAGAGCTTGATAACTTTTTAAAAAAAAAAAAAAACGCATACAATTTGCAAAATCTCATCGGTTCTTTATTTGAAACGTTAGATTGGTCCATGACATTTACTTTTTGAAGATAATTTCATTTAAATGTTGACCGCGGCTGCGTCTTAGGTGGTCCATTCGGAAAGTCCAATTTTGGGCAACTTTTTCGAGCATTTCGGCCGGAATAGCCCGAATTTCTTCGGAAATGTTGTCTTCCAAAGCTGGAATAGTTGCTGGCTTATTTCTGTAGACTTTAGACTTGACGTAGCCCCACAAAAAATAGTCTAAAGGCGTCATATCGCATGATCTTGGTGGCCAACTTACCGGTCCATTTCTTGAGATGAATTGTTCTCCGAAGTTTTCCCTCAAAATGGCCATAGAATCGCGAGCTGTGTGGCATGTAGCGCCATCTTGTTGAAACCACATGTCAACCAAGTTCAGTTCTTCCATTTTTGGCAACAAAAAGTTTGTTAGCATCGAACGATAGCGATCGCCATTCACCGTAACGTTGCGTCCAACAGCATCTTTGAAAAAATACGGTCCAATGATTCCACCAGCGTACAAACCACACCAAACAGTGCATTTTTCGGGATGCATGGGCAGTTCTTGAACGGCTTCTGGTTGCTCTTCACTCCAAATGCGGCAATTTTGCTTATTTACGTAGCCATTCAACCAGAAATGAGCCTCATCGCTGAACAAAATTTGTCGATAAAAAATCGGATTTTCTGCCACTGATTTTGGTAATAAAATTCAATGATTTGCAAGCGTTGCTCGTTAGTAAGTCTATTCATGATGAAATGTCAAAGCATACTGAGCATCTTTCTCTTTGACACCATGTCTGAAATCCCACGTGATCTGTCAAATACTAATGCATGAAAATCCTAACCTCAAAAGAATCACCCTTTATGTGGGACAACCCTTTATATATAGCCCCCAACACGTTTTACGAATGTGATATGGTATCGAAAATTTAGATCTACTAAGTGGTGCAGGGTATAATATAGTCGGCCCCGGCCGACTTTAGGCTTTCCTTGCTTGTTTTTGTTTTTTTTGTTGTTGCAAAATCTACCAAACAATCAAGAATTCTACAAATCTACCAAAGGCTAAAAAATCTGCCATTTTTGGTTGAATTCTACCAACTGTGGCAACCGTGATGGTAAATCAGTTTAATCTTCGCAAAGTGGAACCGTTTTTTTTTGTTTTTTTAATAATTTGACATAGTACTACTGTGTGTTCCCCAATATTACATAAACTCTGAATGCCACAGAATCATTGTCTATTCCTTTACCACCAATTTTCTGCTGGGTGCAGTCCTCCTCGTTTTCCTGCACCGTTCTCCTTTATAGAACTTCCAATCTACATTTTCCTTATTTGGTGTTTCCGTGCCAGATTCCCCAATTTGAAATTTAGATCTTCAATTCCCCCCACTGATACTTCTAAGCATACTCTTGTATTAAAAATCAAATTCAGGTTGTAAACCCTTCGTCTGATAGGTGGTATTTTTATTCCAATAACATTCCGTTCTATTGTTTATCTGCCTACAAAAGTATTGTGATCTATTGCACACAAAAATAAAAGTATTTATGATGGAATTTATATGTGTTACTGCCATTACTTCATATTTGGGTGGGAAACCACAAGTGAATAAATCTCTTTTTTTCGTACGATTGCTGTGAGACTTCCAAAAAGGAGAAAAAAAGGACACAACACCTGAAATGATCCGCTGTGGCAGAAAACTTGCTCGTTGAAGAAGAATGGAAGTTGAAGATATTGCGAGAATGGATTCAAAAATGAACTTCCATTGAATTACTCCTAAATCAATGCAAAGTATCCACCATGTATAATTAATTAGAAATTATGCAAATTTGCATTACTTCCATACCACAAAATGGGACATCTTTGGATCCTCTCTTTGCTGGGTAGCCTATACATGATCATTTCTTTGTAATCCCACAGAGATTGATTTAAATTCCTCATTATACCTTTACAAAAACAAATTATTCTGTTTTCTAATCCCTCTTCGAATACCATAGCCCATTTACAAATATGTATTTAAATTATATACAATAGTATTTAATTTTCTCTCTTTAGATATCCTCTATGCCCACATCTTATTCTCATAATTACTTGTGGAATTTTGTATGGACACAAGAGGTACTCATCTCTGCAATGCTTAATAATATTAATACTGACCTCAGTATGAAGTACCTACAATCTCCATCGAAGGACCACCACTTCATTTACGTACATAAACTTAAGTATGAATTATTTTGTCCTCTCTTTCTCTCTCTCTCTCCCCCAATGGACATTGGATAAACATTGGCTGTATTATCCTTTTGCTCCATTGTTTGGTCTTTATTTAAATATGAAATTCTCCTCCAGATGAAGATATGAAAATCTTGAATAGATAATTGAGTGGATATGAGACAAAGCTTAGGACGTTTGGGGAAGAGGCTCATTGGGGTATTGGATGATATACTCAGTAGATTAAATGTAATTTTCATTTTTAATGGATATACATTTTTTGTTGTTTTTATTCTTGTTGTTGCATATGGTATTCAAAGGAAGAATAAACAAAAAGATTTTAGATATTTTCTATGGGAGATGGTTGCCTTGGATTTAGATAGATAGGTATTCAATGGAAATCTGAAAAGTGCCTTTGTATTAAGAAGAGTGCCTATGTAAGCTATACCGAAACTTGTGTAATCTTTACCTTAGTCGATATTTCAATAAATAAATTTGGTTCTTATTAAAGATCTAATGAAACAGGTAAAATTTTCTAAATTTGTTGCGAAATATAAACGAATTTGTTAATTTTGTGAATTACCAATAGGTTCGGTTGTAGAGGATGACATCAATTTTATGTTGAATTGACTTGGACCAATGCAGGTCCATTGTGATTCCTCGATGTAATTTTTCCATCTTCTTCCTTCAGATATAGTCCCCAGAACTTCCACCTGTCCCTCTTCTTTAAAAGAAATCTTAGAACAACCAACCAGAGGCCCTGATGAAGGTAAGTATGTTCTTTAAGCTGGACTCCCGGAGATCAGTAAGAGCCTGAAAGAAAAATGCTGGACACTGACACACAGCGTTGCCAGAATTGTTTCACAAAAAACCGCTAGATTTGTCCAAAAAACTAGCCAAAAAAAGCTAAAAAATTTTAAAAAATAGCTAGAAAAAAAGCTAAAATTGTTTGTATCAAAAGTCACATTTTTGATTGAAATTTAACAAACTTAAAGGCTTTATTTCACTTAAAATTCATATTATTTTAATTGTATTCATGTTAATTCAATTTCTGTGAGACTGTAAGAAAATTTAAGTCATATTAGCTCTGTTTGCGTACTCGATACATTTTGATTACTATCACAAATTTTTACTGGAAGTCCTTCGTTTATATTCCCTAGTAAAAACATTTTTCCCAGTAAACTTGCAATTGCCAGCTGGTTAATCATCAACAAGTCCAATGTGCGATATATTGCATAATGTCACATAGAACTGCATTAGAAAATATCAATATATTTCGTTTTAACTGAATTAATGATAAATTCGTGAACGTGAACACTTCTCCTAATTTTACCCAAGAGAATAAAACCCATTCTAACTGTCTTGCAAGTTTATATTGAATAACTTTTATTCGAAAATTTCCCATACAAACCTATTGTTGTCCAATTTTCGTAAATGTAAATCCATTCCATTAATATATAGCAGATTTGTTTTGATCCTATCACTACGATTTTTTTCATTGCATTTTTTGATGTTAAAACAAGTATATACAGCAGTAAGTTCGGCCGGGCCGAATCTTAAATACCCACCACCATGAACCAAATATTAGGGTTTCCTTTGAAATTTCAGGAGGGCTTGAGGACTTGAGGACACTTCCCGAAGATAAATTTAAAGATTTCAACTATGAGGACTATATCAGATTCTGGATTTATAAGAACCATTTTTGTTTGAGTTTTAGAGGAATCAGTAACATCTCTTGTAAGTGTGCAAGAAAATTATAAAATAACGTCTTGATTTGAAATCTTAAATCTGTAGAAGTAAAATCTGGAAATTTTACATTGAGTTTCAAGCAATTTTCATGATCAGAGCGCCTTCTACACCCTGAAGAAGTGAAGTCGGTCTATATGGAGACATTACCAAATGGACCGATAAAAACTTAATCCGATGCACGTTTTTGTGAGCCTAAAATACCAGAATATTTACAATTTCAGGCAAATCAGCTAAAAACTACGGTTTCTAGAAGCCCAAGAAGTAAAATCGGGAAATCGGTCTATATGGGGGATATACCACAATATGGACCGATACTCACCATTTTCGGAACACCTCTTTATGGTTCTAAAATACCTCTAGATTTCCAATTTCAGACAAATTGGATAAAAACTACGGTTTCTATAAACCCAAGACCCAAATCGGGAGGTCGTTTTATATGGGGACCATACCAAAACATGGACCGATACTCACAATTTTTGGCACACGTATTTGTGGTCCTATAATACCTCTAGATTCCCAATTTCAGGTAAATTGAATAAAAACTGCTGGTTCTATAAGCCCAAGAAGTAAAATCGGGAGATCGGTCTATAAGGGGGCTATACCAAAATATGGACCGATACTCACAGTTTTCGGCACACGTATTTGTGGTCCTACAATACCTCTAGATTTCCAATTTCAGGTAAATTGAATAAAAACTTCGGATTCTATAAGCCCAAGAAGTAAAATCGGGAGATCGGTCTATATGGGGACTATACCAAAACATGGACCGATACTCACCATTTTTAGCACACCTCTTTACGGGCATAAAATACCTCTAGGTTTCCAATTTCAGACAAATTTGATAAAAACTACGGTTCCTATAAGCCCAAGACCCCAAATCGGGAGGTCGTTTTATATGGGGACCATACCAAAACATGGACCGATACCCACAATTTTTGACACACGTATTTGTGGTCCTATAATACCTCTAGATTCCCAATTTCAGGTAAATTGAATAAAAACTGCTGGTTCTATAAGCCCAAGAAGTAAAATCGGGAGATCGGTCTATATGGGGACTATACCAAAACATGGACCGATACTCACCATTTTTAGCACACCTCTTTACGGGCATAAAATACCTCTAGATTTCAAATTGCATACAAATTGGATAAAAACTACTATTTCTATAAGCCCAAGACCCCAAATCGGGAGGTCGGTTTATATGGGGACTATATCAAAACCTGGACCGATATAGCCCATCTTCGAACTTGACCTGCCTGCAGACAAAAGACGAGTTTGTGCAAAATTTCAGCACGATTGCTTCATTATTGAAGACTGTAGCGTGATTACAACAGACAGACAGACAGACAGACAGACAGACAGACAGACAGACGGACAGACGGACATCGTTATATCGTCTTAGAATTTCTCCCTGATCAAGAATATATATACTTTATATAGTCGGAAATCGATATTTCGATGCGTTACAAACGGAATGACAAACTTATTATACCCCCGTCACCATTCTATGGTGGTGGGTATAAAAATAATACCACATTCAAAACTTTATTTCCTTAATTATTTCTATATTCGGTTCCAAAGATTTTGTACACTAATGATTTTGGTATTGATTCCGAGTCAAATTTGAATTTAAATATTCGTTTTTTTTTCAGCTTTTTCTTCATGAGCTATCACAGTGCTTTAAAAACGTGCTAACGACAACTTAAATTTCCAAATTCAGACTCGACTTTAAGTAGAAATTATTCTATGCATACGTTTTTAAAATAAAATTTTGAAAAACCTCTTCTATTTTTGAACGCTATTTTAGTTTGTGGTCAAGATACAAAAACTCCACAAATTTAAAGACTATTTCATTAATTTTAAGAATTGTTTAGAATTGACCCTAGCCTTCTTTCATGAAAAGATACCCATTTTTAAGTTGAATCACTTAACTATAAGGACAAAAAGAATTTATCGGCTTTTGGACAAGGAAAACAGTTTATATAAGAGAAATTCACAAATGCTATTATAACCAAAATTCGCGTTCGTATTTTAAGGAAATGAAATCTTTGGCCTCACCACAATATTTTTTCAATGTACAAAGCAATTCACATCTACTATTTTAATTTAGTAATATCATAATAACTTTAGAATATTATAATAACATAAAAAGGATAAACGAGTCAAATGCTAATATTCCTAATAATTTACTGACAGTTTATATAAGGAATTGAAATATGTGGAAAACCTTATTCTGGCAGCAAGGCTTAGATAAAAACGAAGTTTTATCCATATTTCAATAGGAACATGTCGAAAATAAAAAAAGCCAAAAATAGCTAAAAGGGTCATGAAAAAAAGCCAGAAAAAAAGCTAAAAGCTAAATGCATTTTTTTCCCGCTAAACGTCTTCAAAAAAAGCCAAATCTAGCGGGAAAAAAGCTAAATTGGCAACGCTGCTGACACAGGAAGTGGTACGTGTCTTCCGTAACTTCCAGGTCCAGACGCCATCTACAGATATGGTTAGGTTAGGTGGCAGCCCGATGTATCAGGCTCACTTAGAATATTCAGTCCATTGTGATACCACATTGGTGAACTTCTCTCTTATCACTGAGTGCTGCCCGATTCCATGTTAAGCTCAATGACAAGGGACCTCCTTTTTCTAGCCGAGTCCGAACGGCGTTCCACATTGCAGTGAAACCACTTAGAGAAGTTTTGAGACCCTCAGAAATGTCACCAGCATTACTGAGGTGGGATAATCCACCGCTGAAAAACTTTTTGGTGTTCGGTCGAAGCAGGAATCGAACCCACGACCTTGTGTATGCAAGGCGGGCATAGTAACCATTGCACCACGGTGGATCCCTATTTACAGATATCATCACCTTTACAGAGATCGCCGCTTCAGTGAGCTCCCGTCCCCCTCTCATGTTCATGTTGCCCAGAGGTTGTTCCGGGATATCATCAAAGCAGCATCCGCTCGCTTTATACCTGCTGGTCGAATTGCCTAAGTGAGGCCCAACTTCCCAGCCGAAGCGGCGGGACTCGCAGATGAACGTGATGAACGCCGTCGTGCTAACCCTGCTGATCCTACAATCAGGGAACTGAATCTAGAGATTAGAAAGATAGTCGACGAGCGCAAGCGGAACACTTGGTTAGAGCACCTGAAGCAATGTAACTTAGGCACTGGAACGGGTAAATTTTGGACAACAGTGTGAGCCCTCTCGAACCCCACCACAAGTGATGATGGGATTGCAATCACCTTTGGCGTCGTGACGGTGACTGATCCGAAGAGATGCGCCAGATTTTTCAACAAACAGTTTGTCGAGCTTCCCAAGAGTGATAGAGCGAAAAGGATACGTGGTCTCCGAGCCGATGACATACCACAATTTACCACAGCCAAAATTACCAATGTCATCAACAGCGCGAGACCATCTAAGGCGCTGGGCCCCGACGGAGTTTCAATGCTAATGCTGAAGCATGTGGGAATACTGGGAGTCTAGTACCTGACCAGACTCCTCAATTTGTCCTTAGAATCACTCACTATACCCGATGCCTGGAAAATGGGTAGGTTAGGTTAGGTTAGGTGGCAGCCCGATGTATCAGGCTCACTTAGACTATTCAGTCCATTGTGATACCACATTGGTGAACTTCTCTCTTATCACTGAGTGCTGCCCGATTCCATGTTAAGCTCAATGACAAGGGACCTCCTTCTTATAGCCGAGTCCGAACGGGGTTCCACATTGCAGTGAAACCACTTAGAGAAGCTTTGAAACCCTCAGAAATGTCACCAGCATTACTGAGGTGGGATAATCCACCGCTGAAAAACTTTCTGGTGTTCGGTCGAAGCAGGAATCGAACCCACGACCTTGTGTATGCAAGGCGGGCATGCTCACCATTGCACCACGGTGGCTCCCACGACCATTTTCGATCTATCGGTGTAACAATTCGAACCCCCTGATAACAGTTTTATTGTCCGAAATCAATAGTCTTTTTGAAAGATGGAATTCAAAATCAGAGACCAGAGAAATTGTTCTGATTCAATAACGAAATTAATTGATCCAATTAACTTTTTAATTGAAATATCTTCAGAAATGATAGTATCAATAAAAGAATTAATTGATACTATTAATTTTTGTGATTGATTTTTGTTTCAAATAAAAAAAAATGTTCAATAAATTTTTAATTGAATATTTTCTAGAACACAATTAAGCTTTAATTGGAAAAATTTTCGTGATTTTTTTCCTGTGTAAGTTTATTCCTAAGTACTTATCTCTGTAAGGTACTGGAAAGCTTTTATCCTTAAAACTCAATTCGTAGTATCTATCTTAGGCATGGTTATCTGACATATTTCTATCTTTTCAATATTTCTATTATTTCTTTACTTGCTCCTCGCACCAGCTAGATGTCAATACAATCCATTGCAGAATTTTGCGTACAACTACTCCCCGAAAAGCCAAAAAGGTCACTTGAAATTGTTCTCACCCACGCTTTAGTTTCTTTTGCCCTTCATCTCATCGCATCTCGCATTTGCGATATCCATTTTTAATTAATGTTAATGGTTGGCCCCATAAAACTGTATCATTTCTTTAAAGTTGTCGTGTTTTTTGCCATGTTTCTCAATTTACACAATTTATCAATTACGAAAAAGAGGTCTGAGAGGAGAATAAATTTTCTAAAGGTATAAAAATCACAGGGAATTCTTTCCGAGCCAACCATGATGAGGCGACTGGCCCCTCCATCCAATCTACAGCCACACGTGTTTTTTTCGTTGTACTTGAAGTGACTGTGATTAATTAGAAAACTTTTATAAATCGCTTTAAAAAGGATGAGCTCCATAAAAATGATTTTATTTTCCGTCGAACAAATGCTAGGGAATGAGGGAATTTTTACTGCAATGCTGTGGTTCTTACAAACTGCCACGTACAGAAACTGACACCAATGAAGGGATCGTAACGGCAGAGACTGGGGAAGCACCAGTACAACACAAGGCACAGTGAGGAATTAGGATAGTTTTTTGAAGCTTTAGAAAAATTGTTGTAGATGGGATTGGGAAGTTTCATTGGAAATAGAGATACTTAAATTTTGTTAGTAAGAAAAATTTAATTTTAACGTGTAAGAACGCGACAAATTCGATAGGACTGAATTTTATATACACTCATCCATGCAATTTAAGTGTTCGGCTCTACTGCTTGAATATATTAATAAAGAAATTAACGAAATTTAAATGAAAGCCATAATATTTACTTCTTTGATAAATAATTTTCGAAAATAAAATAAAATAAAATAAAATGCAATTTATCAAAAAGGTGAAAAACTAAAGAAAAACTTATTTCCCATCGTAGGCATATAGTTTTCTGGGTCGAAGGGGGGAAAAATAAATTCGAGTAAATTTAATTACTATTCGAACTATTATTAACAAGTTAGCTGATTAGTCCCCGGTCTGATACATAAATGGCGTCGTTAGTACTAAATGCATATTATTTTTATATAGTACCAATCTTCAAATGATTCGTGTCAAAATTTGACGTCAGTAAGTCAATTGGTTTGTGAGATAGAGCGTCTTTTGTGAAGCAACTTTTGTTATTGTGAAAAAAATGGAAAAAAAGGAATTTCGTGTTTTGATAAAATACTGTTTTCTGAAGGGAAAAAATACGGTGGAAGCAAAAACTTGGCTTGATAATGCGTTTCCGGGCACTGCCCCAGGGAAATCAACAATAATTGATTGGTATGCAAAATTCAAGCGTGGTGAAATGATCACGGAGGACGGTGAACGCAGTGGACGCCCGAAAGAGGTGGTTACCGACGAAAATATCAAAAAAATCCACAAAATGATTTTGAATGACCGTAAAATGAAGTTGATCGAGATATCAGAGTCCTTAAAGATATCAAAGGAACGTGTTGGTCATATCATTCATCAATATTTGGATATGCGGAAGCTCTGTGCAAAATGGGTGCCGCACGAGCTCACATTTGACCAAAAACAACAACGTGCTGATGATTCTGAGCGGTGTTTGCAGCTGTTAACTCGTAATACACCCGAGTTTTTCCCTCGATATGTGACAATGGATGAAACATGGCTCCATCACTACACTCCTGAGTTCAATCGACAGTGAACCGTCTCCCAAGCGTGGAAAGACTCAAAAGTCCGCTGGCAAAGTAATGGCCTCTGTTTTTTGGGATGCACATGGAATAATTTTTATCGATCATTTTGAGAAGGGAAAAACCATCAACAGTGACTATTATATGGCATTATTGGAACGTTTGAAGGTCGAAATCGCGGCAAAACGGCCCCATATGAAGAAGAAAAATGTGTTGTTCCACCAAGACAACACACCGTGCCACAAGTCATTGAGAACGATGGCAACAATTCATTAATTGGGCTTCGAATTGCTTCCCCTCCCACCGTATTCCCAAGATCTGGCCCCCAGTGACTTTTTCTTGATCTCAGACCTCAAAAGGATGCTCGCAGGGAAAAAAGTTTGGCTGCAATGAAGAGGTCATCGACGAAACTGAGGCCTATTTTGAGGCAAAACCGAAGGAGTACTACCAAAATGGTATCAGAAAATTGGAAGGTCGTTATAATCGCTGTATCGCTCTTGAAGAGAACTATGTTGAATAATAAAAACGTATTTTTACAAAAAAATGTGTTTTTCTTTGTTAGACCTGGGACTTATCAGCAACCTGTTAGGTTAAAACAAGTAAGAAAAGTCTAAAGTCGGGCGGGGACGACTATGTTATACCCTGCACCTCTTTGTAGATCTAAATTTTCGATACCATATCACATCCGTCAAATGTGTTAGGGGATATATATAAAGGTTTGTCCCAAATACATACATTTAAATAGCACTCGATCTGGACAGAATTTGATAGACTTCTACAAAATCTATAGACTCAATATGTAAGTCGGTTAATGCACTAGGGTGGAACACAATGTTAGTAAAAAAACAAGTAAGGAAAGTCTAAAGTCGGGCGGGGCCGACTATATTATACCCTGCACCACTTTGTAGATCCAAATTTTCGATACCATATCACATCCGTCAAATGTGTTGGGGGCTATATATAAAGGTTTGTCCCAAATACATACATTTAAATATCACTCGATCTGGACAGAATTTGATAGGCTTCTACAAAATCTACAGACTCAAAATTTAAGTCGGCTAATGCACTAGGGTGGAACACAATGTTAGTAAAAAACAAGTAAGGAAAGTCTAAAGTCGGGCGGGGCCGACTATATTATACCCTGCACCACTTTGTACATCTAAATTTTCGATACCATATCACATCCGTTAAATGTGTTGGGGGCTATATATAAAGGTTTGTCCCAAATACATACATTTAAATATCAATCGATCTGGACAGAATTTGATAGGCTGCTACAAAATCTATAGACTCAAAATTTAAGTCGGCTAATGCACTAGGGTGGAACACAATGTTAGTAAAAAAGTATGGGAAACGTTTAAATCTGAAGCAATTTTAAGGAAACTTCGAAAAAGTTTATTTATGATTTATCGCTCGATATATATGTATTGGAAGTTTAGGAAAATTAGAGTAATTTTTACAACTTTTCGACTAAGCAGTGGCGATTTTACAAGGAAAATGTTGGTATTTTGACCATTTTTGTCGAAATCAGAAAAACATATATATGGGAGCTATATCTAAATCTGAACCGATTTCAACCAAATTTGGCACGCATAGCAACAATGCTAATTCTACTCCCTGTGCAAAATTTCAACTAAATCGGAGTTAAAAATTGGCCTCTGTGGTCATATGAGTGTAAATCGGGCGAAAGCTATATATGGGAGCTATATCTACATCTGAACCGACTTCAACCAAATTTTGCACGCATAGCAACAATACTAATTCTACTCCCTGTGCAAAATTTCAACAAAATCGGAGTTAAAAATTGGCCTCTGTGGTCATATGAGTGTAAATCGGGCGAAAGCTATATATGGGAGATATATCTAAATCTGAACCGATTTCAACCAAATTTGGCACGCATAGCTACAATGCTAATTCTACTCTCTGTGCAAAATTTCAACTAAATCGGAGCAAAAAATTGGCCTCTGTGGTCATATGAGTGTAAATCGGCCGAAAGCTATATATTGGAGCTATATCTAAATCTGGACCGATTTCAACCAAATTTGGCACGCATAGCAACAATGCTAATTCTACTCCCTGTGCAAAATTTCAACAAAATCGGAGCAAAAAATTGGCCTCTGTGGTCATATGAGTGTAAATGGGAGCTATATCTAAATCTGAACCGATTTCAACCAAATTTGGCACGCATAGCTACAATGCTAATTCTACTCGCTGTGCAAAATTTCAACCAAATTGGCGTAAAATTCTGGCTTCTGGGACAGTATTAGTCCATATCGGGCGAAAGATATATATGGGAGCTATATCTAAATCTGAACCGATTTCAATAAAATTTGGCACACTTGACTATAGTACTAATTGTTCTTCTTGTGCAAAACTTGAAGCAAATTAGGGTAAAACTCTGGCTTCTGGGGCCATATAATTCCATATCGGGCGAAATATATATATGGGAGCTATATCTAAATCTGAACCGATTTCTTCCAAAATCAATAGGGATCTATTCTGAGCCAAAACACATACTTGTGCCAAATTTGAAGTCGATTGGACTAAAACTGCGACCTTGACTTTGATTACAAAAATGTGTTCACGGACAGACGGACAGACGGACAGACGGACAGACGGACATGGCTATATCGACTCAGGAGCCCACCCTGAGCATTTTTGCCAAAGACACCATGTGTCTATCTCGTCTCCTTCTGGGTGTTGCAAACATATGCACTAACTTATAATACCCTGTTCCACAGTGTGGAGCAGGGTATAAAAATATGGGAAACATTTAAATATGAAGCAATTTTAAGGAAACTTCGCAAAAGTTTATTTATGATTTATCGCTCGATATACATGTATTAGAAGTTTAGGAAAATTAGAGTCATTTTTACAACTTTTCGACTAGGCAGTGGCGATTCTACAAGGAAAATGTTGGTATTTTGACCATTTTTGTCGAAATCAGAAAAAGATATATATGGGAGCTATATCTAAATCTGAACCGATTTTAACCAAATTTGGCCCGCATAGCTACAATGCTAATTCTACTCCCTGTGCAAAATTTCAACCAAACCAAAACTCTGGCTTCTGGGGCCATATAAGTCCATATCGGGCGAAAAATATATATGGAAGCTATATCTAAATCCGAACCGATTTCAATCAAATATTGCACACTTGACTATACTACTAATTGTACTCCTAGTGCAAAATGTCAACCAAATTGGGCCAAAACTCTGGCTTCTGGGGCCATATAAGTCCATATCGGGCGAAAAATATATATGGAAGCTATATATAAATCCGAACCGATTTCAATCAAATTTTGCACACTTGACTATACTACTAATTGTATTCCTAGTGCAAAATTTCAACCAAATTGGTCCAAAACTCTGGCTTTTAGGACCATTTTAGTCTATATCGGGCGAAAGATATATATGGGAGCTATATCTAAATCTGAACCGATTTCAATCAAATTTTGCACACTTAACTGTACTACTAATTGTACTTCTAGTGCAAAATTTCAAACAAATTGGGCCAAAACTCTGGCTTCTAGGACCATATTAGTCCATATCGGGCGAAAGATATATGGGAGCTACATCTAAATCTGAATCGATTTCAACCAAATTTGGCACGCATAGCTACAATGCTAAATCTACTCCCTGTGCAAAATTTCATCCAAATTGGGCCAAAACTATGGCTTTTAGGACCATATTAGTCCATATCGGGCGAAAGATATATATGGGAGCTATATCTAAATCAGAACCGATTTCAATCAAATTTGGCACACTTGACTACACTACCAATTGTACTCCCAGTGTAAAATTTCAACCAAATTCGGCCAAAAATCTGGCTTCTGGGACCATATAAGTCCATATCGGGCGAAAGATATATATGGGAGCTATATCTAAATCTAAACCGATTTCAATCAAATTTTGTACACTTGACTATACGACTAAGTGTTATGTTTGTACAAAATTTCAAGCAAATTGGTATAAAACTCAGGCTGCTGGGTATATATTAGTGAATATCGGGCGAAAGATATATATGGGAGCTATATCTAAATCTGAACCGATATCTTCCAAAATCAGTAGGGTTCTATTCTGACCCAAATTAGGAACATGTGCCAAATTTGAAGGCGATTGGACTTAAATTGCGACCTAGACTTTGATCACAAAAATGTGTTCACAAACAGACGGACGGACAGACGGACATCGCTATATCGACTCAAGAGCCCACCCTGAGCATTCGATATCAACAAAATTTGGCACGCATGCTACGATGCTAAATCTACTCTCTGTGCAAAATTTCAACCAAATTGGGCCAAAACTCTGGCTATTAGAACCATATTAGTCCATATCGGGCGAAAGATATATATGGGAGCTTTATCTAAATCTGAACCGAATTCAATCAAATTTGGCACACTTAACTGCACTACTAATTGTACTCCTAGTGCAAAATTTCAAACAAATTGGGCCAAAACTCTGGCTTCTAGGACCATATTAGTCCATATCGGGCGAAAGATATATGGGAGCTACATCTAAAACTGAATCGATTTCAACCAAATTTGGCACGCATAGCGACAATGCTATATTTACTCCCTGTGCAAAATTTCAACCAAATTACGCAAAAACTCTGGCTTTTAGGACCATATAAGTGCATATCGGGCGAAAGATATATATGAGAGCTATATCTAAATCTGAACCGATTTCTTCCAAAATCAATAGGGTTCTATTCTGACCCAAATTGGGAACATGTTCCAAATTTGAAGGCGATTGGACTTAAATTGCGACCTACACTTTGATCACAAAAATGTGTTCACAGACAGACGGACGGACAGACAGACAGACGGACAGACTGACATGGTTAGATCGACTCAGGGACCCACCCTGAGCATTATTGCCAAAGACACCATGTGTCTATCTCGTCTCCTTCTGGGTGTTGCAAACATATGCACTAACTTATAATACCCTGTTCCACAGTGTGGAGCAGGGTATAAATACTTGTTGAATATTAACTTAGTTTTTACCTTTGCGTACAAATATAATTCATAATATATTTTTAAAATATTTTTCATTGTCTTCTTTATTACAGGTAAGGATTTTTCAAATATCATAAGTTTATGGATGCGTAAGTTTTAAATTCAACTTTTATAGTATAATTATTGTTACCACATATATATAACATTATAGTTATGGAAAGTTTGACTTTTCTGGATTTAATAAGAATCTGCAAGAATTGCAATTAAGCCATATAAATAAAAACATTTCATCAAAATGTCCCACTGTGCCTTGAGCACAGATTACAAAGAAGACAATTGAATAATAAATTACGAATACATTATAATTTCACCTCGTTTAATTAACTGTTTTTGAATTTCGCACTAAAATGCTGTGAACAGTGAAAAGGCGAACAAAGAATCAGGTGAAAATTTTCAAAAGAAAATTAATGGGCTGTGTTTGGTGAAGAACGCTTACACTAACCAGGGGAAGGGAAACAACACCCCGAAGTTGAGAGATAAAGGAGGGAAAATATTGAAGAAGAAGAGAAACACAAAAACAAACAAAAGACCGCCCAAAAATAATTCATAATTAAAGAGTGTTTGTCTAATTTTGGATTTCATTTACACGAAGAAAGAAATTTTCTTAAGGATGGAGGGGGGCAAGGCAAGAAATTCATTGTGTTTATTTGCCATATGACAGGTGGCAGGTTTAAATACACTTTTCCCACACTCACACACACATACAGATAGCTCAAGGATCCCAGCATTAATCTCATTAAAGCAAAACTCATACAACCACAAACAGCATGAATGGTTAACGCTTATCCTGTATTACGACCTATGGCGCTGAAAGGAAACACATTCTGTTTCTTACAATTCGTTTAAGTACTGGTATTGTGTTTTCAAAGTACGTGTATTAATTACAAAAACTCTTAGATTACAATATGTACAAGTACTTCCTTCATTTTTTGCTTTATGCTAAGAAAAAAGGATTATTTTTCATAACCTGCACAGGGAAATGTTCACATGAAATGAGATCTTTCAAAGATGTTGGTAATGGTGGAGTCGAAAGTTTGTGTGTGTGACTATGTGGAACAAATAATTTGGAATTATTCCGTGTAGTTAACTTAATGAACTGTCATAAGAATATTTCGGATATTCAGAGGTGAGATAAAAAAGAATTTCCAAAACGAATAGTCAGATAAATTTGGTGAAAAATATCAAGGATATTCATGTGAGTCATATCTTATGTCATCATACACGAAAAGAAGAATCTTTTCTGGGAAACGAAATTTTAGATCAATAAAGTTTTTCTTTTTTGTGATACCCTGAACATGGTGTCTTTGGCAATATTGCTAAAAATTGGAGAAAATACTACCAAAAAAAAAAAAACAACAGAAAATAAAATAAAAAAAAAAAAACAAATAACAAAATACAAAATACAAAAATTTTTTTGCAACATTTTATTTCTATAAAAACTTTTTCAACAATTTATTTCCATAATGTTAAAATATTATTTCTGTAGAAAATTTTGTCAAAATTGTATTTCTAAAGAAAATTTTGTCATAAGTTTATGTCTATAGCAAATTTTGTCAAAATTTTATTTCTATATCAAATTTTGTCAAAATGTTATTTCTAAAGAAAACTTTGCCAATAAATAAAATTTCGAAAAAAATTTTTCTAGAGAAATAAAATTTGATAAATTGATAAATTTTGAAAAAAAAAAAATTCTATAGAAATAAAATTTTTACAAAATTTGTTAGAGAAATAAAATTTGATAATTTTTTTCTATAGAACTAAATTTATGACAAATGGAAAATCCATAGAAATAAAAGTTTTACAAAATTTTCTATAGAAATAAAATTTTTACAAAATTTTCTATACAGATAAAACTATAGAAAATTTTGTAAAAATTTTATTTCTATAAAAAATTTTGTCAACATTTTAGTTCTATAGAAAATTTTGTCACAAATTTATTTCTATAGAAAAAATTTATCAAACTTTATTACTAAAATATTACTAAAAATTTTTTAAAAATTTTATTTCTATAGAACTATTTTATCAAAATTTATCAATTTATCAAATTTTATTACCAGCAGTGGTAGAATTCTACAATATCATTTTGACAAAATTGTCTATAGAACTAAAATTTTGACAACATTTCCTATAGAACTAAACTTTTCACAAAATTTTCTATATTAATAAAATGTTGACAAAGTTTTCTTTAGAAATAAGATTTTGACAAAATTTGCTATAAAAATAAAATTTTGGAAAAAATTTCTTAAGAAATAAAATTTTGAGAAAATTTTCTATAAAAATATAATTTTGCCAAAATTTTTTTAAGAAATAACATTTTTTGAGAAAATTTTCCATGGAAATAATTGTTAGTTTGTTGGTAAAATTTTCTCCAAATTGTTGTTGATTTTTTTTTTGCAGAATATTCCTCTCCAACTAAGAGGTATTTCAAAAAATTTGTATAGAAATAAAATTTTGGCCAAATTTTCTATAGAAATAACATTTTCACAAAATTTTGTATGGAAATAAAATGTTGACAATATTTTCTTAGAAATAAAATTTGACAAAATTTTCTATAGAAATAAAATTTTGACAAAATTTTCTATAGAAATAAAATTTTGACAAAATTTTCTATAGAAATAAAATTTTGACAAAATTTTCTATGGAAATAAAATTTTGAGAAAATTTTCCATAGAAATAAAAATTTGTGAAAATTTTCTATAGAAATAAAAGTTTGAGAAAATTTTCTAGGGAAATTAAATTTTCAGAAGTTTTTCGATAGAAATAAAACTTTGATAAAATGAACTATGGAAATAAAATTTTGAGAACATTTTTTATAGAAATAAAATTTTGAGAAAATTTTCTATAGAAATAAAATATTGAAAAAAATTTCTATAGAATTAAAACTTTGACAAAATTTTCTATTGAAATAAAATTTTGACAAAATTTTCAATAGAAATAAAATTTTGAGAATATTTTCCGTAGAAATAAACATTTGTGAAAATTTTCTATAAAAATAAAAGTTTGAGAAATTTTTCGATATAAATAAATTGTGATAAAATGAAATGTGGAAATAAAATTTTGAGAAAATATTTTATAGAAATAAAATGTTGACAAAAATTTCTATTGAAATAAAATTTCGATAAAGTTGGTCGCTCCAACTAATAGGTACTTCATAAATTTTCTATAGAAATAAAATTTTGCCAAATTATCTATAGAGATAAAATTTTGTGTAGAAATAAAATTTAGACAAAATTTTCTATAGAAGAAAAATTTGGACAAAATAGAAATACAATTTTAACAAAATTTTCTACAGAAATAAAATTTTGACAAAATTTTCAATAGAAAAAAATGTTTAGAAAATTTTCCAAAGAAATAAAAATTTGTGAAAATTTTCTATAAATATAAAAGTTTGAGAAAATTTTCTATGGAAATAAAATTTTGAGAAAATTTTTTATAGAAATAAATTTTTGAGAAATAAAACGTTGACAAAAAATTCTATTGAAATAAAATTTTGATAAAATTGGTCGCTCCACGCTCCAATTAAAAGGTACTTCATAAATTTTCTATAGAAATAAAATTTTGACAAAATTTGCTGTAGAAATCAAATTTAGACAAAATTTTCTATAGAAGAAAAATTTTGACAAAATAGAAATAAAATTTTAACAAAATTTTCTACAGAAATAAAATTTTGACAAAATTTGCTATAGAAATAAAATTTTGACAAAACTTTCAATGGAAATAAAATTTTGACAAAATTTTCTATAGAAATAAAATTTTGACAAAAGTTTCTATAGAAGAAAAATGTTGACAAAATAGAAATAAAATTTAAAAAAAATTTTTCCATAGAAATAAAAATTTGTGAAAATTTCTATGGAAATAAAATTTTGAGAAATTTTTCTATAGAAATAAAATTTTGATAAAATGAACTATGTAAATAAAATTTTGGGAACATTTTTTATAGAAATAAAATTTTGGGAATAAAATGTTGACAAAATTTTCTATAGAAATAAAATTTTGATAAAATTATCTATGGAAATAAAATTTTCAGAAAATTTTCTATTGAAATGAAATTTTGAGAAAATTTTCTATGGAAATTTAATTTTGCAAAACTAAATTTTTTGTTTTGTAGTTTGTTTGTAAAATAGTTTCCAAATTTTGGTAGATTATTTTTGGCTCGAGCGGGCACCGTCACGTTTACTGCACCATTGATTAGTACGTAGTAAATTTGTATTGAAGTTTCCCAATGAAATAGGTTTATTCCCTAGTTTACTTTTTTAAATTAGTGTTAATGCAGAGCGTGTAATGAAAATACTTATTATTGAAGATATAGTTTGAATTGAGACTTTATTGCATGACAAAACTGAATTAAATTCTAGTTTGCAGTATAGCAGTCCTTTTGGTTTAAATTGCTGCATATCATAAATTTGAAGTAAATCAATTTTTTAAAACTATTCAGTTTCACTTATTTCGTCATGACATTTAACAATGGCTAATGTATCAGGTCGAAATCAAACATTCTCTCATAAATTTACATATATATGCTATTACATATTGGGAATTGTTGGTGTTTTTGTGTTGTCGATATTTTTACATGAGCAAAACTTATACATCGCAAATGGAAATACCCTGCAGATATTACAGGAAACTAAAGGGGTCTTAGCGGATACGTAACACTTATCAACACTACAAGATATCACAGCTACAGATGTGAATGTACTTTACACTCTCAACCAGACACACACACACAAGCACATGTACTTCGAATGAATACATCTCTTGAAGGGAAACTAAATTGAAATGCAAAATGCGAAAAAAATATACCCTGAACATCCAGCTGTTGTCTACTCCCAAATACAATCTCATATCAATGTGATTTCATTTCACCGGAAGTCATAGTAGTTTTGCAAGTGTAAACGGGAATGTTTACTTATGTACAATGGGGGTCGCTTTGAATTTTTAAAGAGACAAATTTTCGAATTTTCAATCCGGTGGTATTTTGTTCATATGCTGGGAGGTATAATAAAGATTTTGCAATTTAAAAGTGATTTGTAAATGAAAGTAGAAAATATTAAAATTTTTTGAGGAATATATTAAAAAGCAAGTAAGGAAAGTTTAAAGTCAGGCGGGGCTGACTTTATAATAAAGCAATTTTGCCAAATCGCATTTATGATTTAAGGGGAGATGTGTATAAATCTGAGGTATAGGTAAATTTGAGACATTTTTCAAATGTTTCCTAGCAGTGCCGATTATATAAGTAAATGGCCTACATCTCTACAAGATAGGTTGTGAATTGTAGATTTTTGAACAACATTTGGCCAAATCGTATTATATTTATAGAAGACGCAGGCTTAACTTGAATAATAAAAAAAATCTGTGGGAAATTTGCCGAGAATATGACTATGGGAAAATATGGGAAAATCATCATTGAAATTGTGTGTAACATGTGGGCATTCTGGTCATATTTGCTCCAATCCGAAGAACATATTCATGGTCATTTTTTTTTCAAATCTCAGCCGTTTTCGGAACACTTAAAGAGGGTGTTAAATCTATTCTCTATGTAAAATCAAGTTAATTGGGTTAAACTATCGTTGAATCGCGGGGGGAAAAGCCGTATTGTTGTACTGATTTTGATCATATTTGGTATATATTGCGAAAATAATAATTGTACTCTACACCCAGAAAAAAGTGTCTTCGAAACTAAAGGAAAAAATGTTCATCAATTTAGTTTAGCCATTTTATTTCCACTCAGTTAATATTTTGTGTGAAATAATAAAATTTACTTGTTTCAGTAAAAAAATCCTAAACTGAAAGCAGTTAGGAATAGTTCATAAACTAGAATAGGGCATGGAATTTTACTAACACTGTTTTCTTAGCTGGGTATAAGAATTTACTACTGAACAAGAAAATTTTATTCACTGATAACAAAGCATTCGTAAAAATAAACAAAAACCGAACTAAAACCAAGTTTCCTCAAATTTAGTAAGATTTCTTATAAAATGATAATTCTGACTTCCTTTATTATAGAAAGCTTATCATACATACGAATAACACTTGGCATAGAAAAATATTTTAGTTCATTCGTACTAAGAAGTATTCAATCCTTTCAAAACTTAAGGAAACACTTGTTAGAATATAGGAAAATTTCCTACATTTCTTTTATCTACCTGTAATCGATACCTGTCTTTGATGTAATCGATATGTTTGCGCGTGGGTTGTTTTTTTAGTTGGAATCGCGTTGTTATGGTATACGGAGAGATTGTTAAAAAATAATATAGTAAAATAATATTATAAAAAACAAATAAAATATATAAAATATTTGTTATTTTAATTTAGTGAGAAAAATGTTCGGTTTTTGAAAATTGGTTTATAAAAAAGAAAACACCAGCAGAATAACAACCCCGTCATTCAACTTCATTTTGGAATCTTCAATTATCAGGTAATATTCAGTGACGCTAACCTTTTGGTTTTAGATTTTTTTGTTGATATTTGTAGGTATTGAAATTGTAGAAGGTGGACAAAATTGCTAGGCAGCAAATTATTCAAAGTGAAAGGTACTACAAGAAGAAAAAATGTGTTTTAATATTTCAAGGCCAGTCGATGCTGTTGATTCTAAATAAATATATTTAATATATTAATAAAACATGTCTTTTATTGAAGAAAAAATTGCTTATATAAATACATAAAATTGTATTTAAAAACGAAGGTAAGCAGATCTAACTTTGAAGTAAAAGGTTTACCACAAATATGTAAGATTTGTCCAAATGAATGAAAAAAAGTTCAATAAAATCATTCCATATATGAATTCAATTCAGTTAAATTTTTTCATTCTGTAGTATAGTGGTACATAAATATAGGAAAATGTTAACTAATATACGGAATGCATTCTACCTAATTTCTACGAAAATCACATCATTCAAACAAATAAAAATGTCTTTGGCGCTATACGAAGTTCAACTTTCTTCACAATGAGTTCATTTTAACTTAAAGAAGGGGTCACTTTTTTCTGGGTGTATGTGAAAAATTTTTAGGAGTGAAACTTCCCAGGAAAAAATTTTTTCTAAGGGCAAAACTCCCAAAAAAAAACATTTCCAAAAATGTCCTCGCAAAGATCTTCTTTATTTTAACTACACAGAAAGTTCTTTAAATTGAAAATTTTTTATAACTCGTTTTTTCATATTTTTAATGGGTAATTTTAATTTTTTGGTTTCAAATAGGTTAAAAACAAAGAAAGAATTTATTAATTTTATTAAATGGTACAAATTATTTAAATTTATTATTTACATTCATCAGGAATAAACTTTTCACAACTTTTTTGCCACGTTTTTTTGCTGGGTTTGCCCTCCGTGGAACGGTTGCTACTCGAGCCAAAAATAATCTACCAAAATTTGACAAAAAAAAAAAATACCAAAAAGCTACCGAATAAAAAATCTATCTTATTTTGTTTGATGAAATTTTTGCGGTTATTATTAAAAAAATATTTCTTCGTAAGAAATGTGTTATTATTTTATTTTAGAAGTTTATTTATTATTTTATGATCACTCCTAATAGCGACAATTTTTTTGGGGTGTATAAATATCCCTTGAGTTGTAAATATATCAAAAAAGTTACCAATTTTACAAAAAAGAAGAAATATGAGACTTTGTAGTATGGCCTAAAACGAAAATTAAACTTTTTATAAAGAATTCAGTTAAAATTTTATTTTTATTGTTATATGAAATTTTGTATTTTCAAAATTTTATTTCTATTTTAATAGAAAATTTTTCAAAATTTTATTTCTATAGAAAATTTTGTCAAAAGTTTTTTTCTATAGAAAATTTTTCAACATTTTATTTCTATAGAAAATTTTGACAAAATTTTATTTTTAAAGAAAATTTTGACAAAATTTTATTTTTAAAGCATATTTTGTCCACATTTTATTTCTTTAGAAAATTTTGTCAAAATTTTATTTCCATAAAAAAATTTTGTCAAATTTTTATTTTGTCAAAATTTTATTTCTATAGAACATTTTGTCAAAATTTTATTTCTATAGAAAATTTTATTAAAATTTTATTTCTATAGAAAATTTTGTTAATCTTGTATTTCTTCACAACATTTTGTCGAAATTTTAGTTCTATAGAAAATTTTGTCAAAATTTATTTCTATAGAAAATTTTGTCAAAATTTTATTTCTATAGAAAATTTTGTCAAAATTTTATTTCTATAGAAAATTTTGTCAAAATTTTATTTCTATAGAAAATTTTGTCAAAATTTTATTTCTATAGAAAATTTTGTCAAAATTTTATTTCTATAGAAAATTTTGTCAAAATTTTATTTCTATAGAAAATTTTGTCAAAATTTTATTTCTATAGAAAATTTTGTCAAAATTTTATTTCTATAGAAAATATTGTCATAATTTTATTTCTATAGAAAATTTTGTCAAAATTTTATTTCTATAGAAAATTTTGTCAAAATTTTATTTTTATAGAAAATTTTGTCAAAATGTTATTTCTATGGAAAATTTTGTCTAAAATTTATTTCTATAAAACAATTTGTCAAAATTTTATTTATATATCAAATTTTGTTAAAATTTTATTCCTGTAGAAAATTTGGTCAACATTTTATTTCTATTGAACATTTTGTCAAAATTTTATTTCTATAGAAAATTTTGTCAAAAATTTATTTCTATAGAAAATTTTGTCAAAATTTTATTTTTATAGAAGACTTTGTCAAAATTTTATTTCTATAGAAGATTTTCTCAAATTTTTTTTTTTATAGACAAATTTGTCAAGATTTTATTCCTGTAGAAATTTGGTAAACATTTAATTTATATTGAACATTTTATCAAAATTTTTTTCTATAGAATATTTTGTCAAAATGGTACTTCTATAGAGAATTTTCTCAAAATTTTATTTCTATAGAGAATTTTCTCAAAATTTTATTTCTATAGAAAATTGTGTCAAAATTTTATTTCTATATCAAATATCGTCAAAATTTTATTTATATAGACAATTTTGGAAAAAATTTTATTCCTGTAAAATATTTTGCCAAAATTTTATTGCTATTGAACATTTCGTCAAAATTTTATTTCTATAGAAAATTTTGTCAATATTTTATTTCCATAAAAAAATTTTGTCAAATTTTTATTTTGTCAAAATTTTATTTCTATAGAACATTTTGTCAAAATTTTATTTCTATAGAAAATTTTATTAAAATTTAATTTCTATAGAAAATTTTGTTAATCTTGTATTTCTTCACAACATTTTGTCGAAATTTTAGTTCTATAGAAAATTTTGTCAAAATTTATTTCTATAAAATAATTTGTCAAAATTTTATTTATATATCAAATTTTGTTAAAATTTTATTCCTGTAGAAAATTTGGTCAACATTTTATTTCTATTGAACATTTTGTCAAAATTTTATTTCTATAGAAAATTTTGTCAAAAATTTATTTCTATAGAAAATTTTGTCAAAATTTTATTTTTATAGAAGACTTTGTCAAAATTTTATTTCTATGGAAGATTTTCTCAAAATTTTATTTTTTATAGACAAATTTGTCAAAATTGTATTCCTGTAGAAATTTGGTAAAAATTTATTTTATATTGAACATTTTATCAAAATTTTTTTTCTATAGAATATTTTGTCAATATTTTTTTCTATAAAAAATGTTGTCAAATTTTTATTTCTATAGAAAATTTAGTCAAATTTATCTTTTGTCAAAATTTTGTTTCTATAGAAAATTTTGTCAAAAATTTATTTCTATAGAAAATTTTGTCAAAATATTATTTTTATAACAAATTTTGTCAAAATTTTATTTCTGTAGCAAATTTTGTCAAAATTTTATTTTTATATCAAATTTTGTCAAAATTTTATTTATATAGAAAATTTTGTCAAAAATTTATTTTTATAGAAGACTTTGTCAAAATTTTATTTCTATAGAAGATTTTTTCAAAATTTTATTTTTATAGACAATTTTGTCAAAATTTTATTCCTGTAGAAATTTGGTAAAAATTTTATTTGTACTGAACATTTTGTCAATATTTTATTTCTATAGAAAATTTTGTCAATATTTTATTTCTATAAAAAATGTTTTCAAATTGTTATTTCTATAGAAAATTTTGTGTCTCTTAAATGGAGAGGAATATTTTGCAAAATCTACTAAAACATCAATAATTCTGCCAATCTACCAAACAGTACAAAATCTACCATTTTTGGTAGAATTCTGCTAACTGTGGCAACCGTGCTTCGTGGTCATATTAATTTATATCGAGCGAAAGATATGAATGGGAACTATATCCAAATCTTAAACGATTTCAACCAAATTTGGCATACATAGTTCGAATGTCAATTCTACTATCTCTGCAACATTCCACGTATATCGGAGTAAAACTTTGATCTCTGTATATTATAAGAGAGTAAATCAGTGTAAGATAAATATGGGAGCTATGGCTAAATCTGCACAAATTTCAACCTAATTTGACAGCTATAATGCTAATTCTACTCTCTATGCGAAATTCCACATAAATCGGAATAAAACTTTGGCTTCTGTGCTTATATAAGTGTAAATCGTGCTAAGGTATATATGGGAGCTATATGTAAATCTGAACCGATTTCAATCAATTGTGAGCACAATTGAGGATGCTACTAATGGTACACTGAAAAAAATATTGTCGTGAGGTCAAAGATTTCATGTCTTTAAAATACGAATACAAATTTTGCTTAGCATAGAAGTCGCATTTCTCTAAAATAAAGTTATTTTCCTTGTCCAAAAGTGATTTGACTTAAAAATGGGTATCTTAACATGAAAGAAAAAATTTATAGGCTAAATCAACTTATCACAATGGACTGAATAGTCTAAGTGAGCCTGAATCTTAATCGGGCTGCCACTTTAACCTAACTTTAACCTAAGATCAACTTGACTTTAATAATTCAGAAAAATTCTTTAAATTTAATGAAATTGTCTTTAAATTTGTTGTCTTTTTTGCATCTTGACTACAAAGCAAAAAATCGTTCAAATATAGGACATGTTTTTCAAAACGTTTTTAAAGGTCTTTGATAGCATATGAAGAAAAAAAGCTGAGAAAGCGAAAAATTAAAATTTGCTTCCTAGAAGCAAGTACACAAAACCTAAATTTAAAAGAGAATTGTGTCTTAAAAGTATCCTTACTTGTATTCTCCGCTTCTTTGGCTCGGAATCAATACCAATTTTTTAAAGTAAAGACAAAATCTTTGGAACCGAGTATGCTTTTTTTCAGTGTACTTCTTGAAAAATTCGAATTCTTGATAAAATTCTGGTTTCTGGGGCCATATATGGGGCGAAAGATATATATTTGACTAAATTTAAATCTGAGCCGATTTCTGTCAAAATCAAAAGGTCAAAATTCATACAATCACAATCTGGAAGTCGATTTAACTAAAAATGCGACCTAGACTTTGTTTACAAAAACGTGTTCACAGGCAGACAGACGGACAGACGGATAGGGCTAGATGCACTCAGGGCCGGCCTTGAACAATTTTCCAAAGTCACCATGGGTCTATGTCGTCTTCTTCTGGGTGTTGCAAACGTATGCACTAACTTATAATACCCTGTTCCACAGAGTGGTTCAGGGTATACAAATCTTTGAAAATAAAAAGTAAAATCGGTTTAAAAAAATATATTCCAGCTTTATAAATTTCCCTATTCTAAGCACAACATCTAAAGTAATGCAATCGATCTGAAAATGGAGTACTTCCGTCCTATGCTATACTTCTAGATCACCAGTTGGGGATACAAGCCACTTTGGAAGCTCTTTACTTAGATGTCGAGGTCAGAGATGTATGTTGGTATAAAAGACACAAAAAAATGTTCCTTTCTGGCAAATTAAAACGTGTAACGAAAGTTTGCAATTATGTAAATCATCTGCAAATATGGTTATCCCTCTCAGCAAAGGTTCGGAAATGGAGAGTAAGGTTTCGTGTTATACGAAGGTTGCCTTCTATTTGGCGGGATTTGGCAACCCTAGTATTTTAATCTTCTAACTGACAGATCTATCGTAGAGCATAACATATATGACGTTATATGTACTCAGAACTTTTCGATAAAAATCATGAAAATTTTCGTGAGATTAGTTTTTACAACTTTCGACGTGGTTTAGGTCAACAATACTGCATCGATGAACTTGATTCAATTTTTGCGATGAACTCCATCAAGGACCAGTGTTTATTGGTGGTATGATGAATTCAACCGAGACCATATTTAGATCACCCCCAAGATCTTTCGTGAGGGTCGTCCATAATCAGTTGTTGTTACGGAAACCATTGATTCTGGCCACCAACTGATATTGGAAGATCGTCATGTGACCTATAGTGAGATTGACGCAACCTTTGGAAATAGTGGGACCAGTCAGCGGATTCAATATTGCATTAACATTTGACCGTCAAGAACATATGCTTCGCTTAAAAAAGGCTCATGTCGATTGGTCGAGAGAAATTCGCCAAAAATACGCAATACTTTGAAACAGATGATGAATCGTGGACTTACCTGTATGAGTCCGAAAGTAAAAAGCAGTCGAAATTCGACACCTAAGGAAGCGGTTGTTGATGCGTTAGGTATGTTTGTTTTGCAGATACCTCATTATCAAAGGCATGCAAAAGTGTTATTGATCATAATGGGGAATATTTTGGAAAACAATAAAGCGACTTTCGATGATTAATACTTGTTATTGTTCTTTAATCCTATTCGAATGATATTTGCAAAGGAAATCAACGGGGAGTCTCAGGTCCCATGATACGAAAAAATTGTTTCCATGTTGCAAAAATTAATCTCATCAATACAGTAGTTTCCCACTTTATCTTTCTAAAAGTCACTTCATTGCAACTCACTATTCAGCCTAAGCAATACAACCTTCAATGCAATTCCATCCAATGTACAAAGATTAATACACAAATTCATTTTGTTTCCATTTATCTTCGATAGATTTTCACAGTATTCGCCAACAATCTGTTAAGACTCCCGTCAATATGGTGCCTTTGAATACCACTCTAATACCCAACTCAGACAATCTGAAATCCAAAATTTGATTCCTTCTACAAAATCCTAGGGCATATTAAGATTTCTAGGAAAAATCTTTTTTCGATTTCCTCATTCTCTTTCTGCCTTAATGCCACTATTCCAATTACTGTTGCATGTTCGATAAATGTAAATAATAAAAAAAAACAACGAAAACGAAACAGTATCAGATCACATACGGGTTTCGTGTCATAAAACGCGTGAATCTGGTAGATTTCAATGTGTAAAGCTGTATTACTGTTTGTTTGTTTGCTTGTGTGCGTTCTCCCTGTTCTCGTGTGTAAGTGTACGCCAACGAATAGTTTATGAAGTTTATTGGATCCATTTAAGAGTCCATAAAGGACTAGGAGACACAAAAATCTATTATAGATGGGCTTTTTAGGTTGTTAGAATATTTCCTTAACGTAGATATCCCACTGGCGCAGACAATCATGCAATACCAAGCAGAGAAACTAAAAATGAGGAAAATAACAAGTGTAAACGGCCGTAAGTTCGGCCAGGCCGAATCTTATGTACCCTCCACTATGGATTGCATTGAAACTTATACTAAAGACTGTCATCCACAATCGAATTACTTGGGTTGCGGTAACACTTACCGATTCTTAAAACTTCTTAACACCGTCTACTCACTTGTAAGTTAGTTCATACGGAGTATATATTAAAAAAGGTCTATTAAATACTATATAATTCAGTTTGACAAAATTTTCTATAGAAATAAAATTTTGACAAAATTTTCTATAGAAACAAAAATTTTGACAAAATTTTCTATAGAAACAAAAATTTTGACAAAATTTTCTATAGAAATAAAATTTTGACAAAATTTTCTATAGAAATTAAATTTTGACAAAAATGACAAAATTTTCTATACACAGAAAAAAATATCACCAAAATATTTCCAATTAAAAAGTTAATTGAAGTTGAAAATTTTTTCAATTAATAAATTAATTGATACAATTAACTTTTTAATCATGATAGAAACATTGAGTTAATTAAGTCAATGATTGAAATTTTTAAAATGTTTAATTAAAAAATTAATTGATACAATTAACTTTTTAATCAAATTCGGAAGACTAATTCAGTTAAAAAAAGTGCTGATTTTTTTACTTTTTTAATTAAAAATGTATTTCAAACAATCATTTGTTAATCCAAATAAAAACTCTAAGCCAATCTAACTAAGTAATTAAAAATAGTTACCTTTTTCAATTAATAAATTAATTGCGTTTTGCAATCAACATCAATTAAATTTTTAATTGAATCAATTAAAAAATTAATTGAATTTTGCTGAAAAAATCAATTAATTTTTTAATCAAGAATTTTTTCTATGCCCAATTAAAACTGTGATTGATACTATCATTTTCGTGATTGAAGACATTTCAATTAAAAAATTAATTGGATCAATTAATTTGGTGATTGAATCAGAGAAAAAATTTTTTGTGTGTAGAAATAAAATTTTGACAAAATTTTCTTTAGAAATAAAATTTTGACAAAATTTTCTATAGAAATAAAATTTTGACAAAATTTTCTATAGAAAAAAAATATCGACAAAATTTTCTATAGAAATAAAATTTTGACAAAATTTTCTATAGAAAAAAAATTTTGACAAAATTTTCTATAGAAAAAAAAATTTTGACAAAATTTTATATAGAAATTAAACAAAATTTTATATAGAAATAAAATTTTGCTAGATTACTTTTGGGGATCGGCTATATATAACTATATACGGATATGGACCAATTTTGGCATGGTTGTTAGCGGCCATATACTAGCACAATGTACAAAATTTCACCACGTACCAAATTATAACCGGATCCGATGAATTTTGGTCCTCTAAGAGCTCCTGAGGTCAAATCTGGGAATCGGTTTAAATGGGGGTTATATAATTAAAACCGGTATGGACCAATTTTTGCATGGTTGTTACACAAAAAAAAATATCACCAAAATATTTCCAATTAAAAAGTTAATTGAAGTTGAAAATTTTTTAAATTAATAAATTAATTGATACAATTAACTTTTTAATCATGATAGAAACATTAAGTTAATTAAGTCAATGATTGAAAATTTTAAAAATTTTAATTAAAAAATTAATTGATACAATTAACTTTTTAATCAAATTCGGAAGACTAATTCAATTAAAAAAGTGCTGATTTTTTTAATTAAAAATGTATTTCAAACCATCATTTGTTAATCCAAATAAAAAGTCTAAGCCAATTCAGAAAGTAATTAAAAATAGTTACCTTTTTTAAAATAAATTAATTGAGTTTTGCAATCAACATCAATTAAATTTTTAATTGAATCAATTAAAAAATTAATTGAAATTTGCTAAAAAATCAATTAATTTTTTAATCAAGAATTTTTTCTATGCCCAATTAAAACTGTGATTGATACTATCATTTTCGTGATTGAAGACATTTCAATTAAAAAATTAATTGGATCAATTAATTTGGTGATTGAATCAGAAAAATTTTTTTTTGTGTGTAGAGACCATATACTAACACCACGTACCAAATTTCAACCGGATCGGGTGAGTTTTGCTCTTCCAAGAGTTCCGGAGGTCAAATCTGGGGATCGTTTTATATGGGGGCTATATATAATTATAGACTGATATGAAAAAATTCATGCATGGTTGTTGGATACCATATACTAACATCACGTACCAAATTTCAACCGAATCGGATGAATTTTGCTCTTTCAAGGGGATCCGGAGGTCAAATCTGGGGATCGTTTTATATGGGGGCTATATATAATTATGGACCGATTTCCACCAATTTTTGCATGTGTGTTTGAGGCCATATATTAACACCATGTACCAAATTTCAGCTGGATCGGATGAAATTTGCTTCTCTTAGAGGCTCCGCAAGCCAAATCTGGGGATCGGTTTATATAGGGGCTATATATAATTATGGACCGATGTGGACCAATTTTTGCGTGGTTGTTAGACACCATATACTAACACCATGTACCAAATTTCAACCGGATCGGATGAAATTTGCTTCTCTTAGAGGCTCCGCAAGCCAAATCGGGGGATCGGTTTATATGGGGGCTATACGTAATTATGGACCGATGTGGACCAATTTTTGCACGGTTGTTAGAGACCACATACTAAGACCATGTACCAAATTTCACAAGTCAAATTTGGGGGTCCGTTTAAATGGGGGCTATATGTAATTATGGATCGATATGGCCCATTTGCAATACCATCCGACCTACATCAATATCAACTACTTGTGCCAAATTTCAGGTCGATAGCTTGTTTCGTTCGGAAGTTAGCGTGATATCAACAGATGAACGGACGGACATGCTTAGATCGACTCAGAATTTCACCACGACCCAGAATATATATACTTTATGGGGTCTTAGAGCAATATTTCGATGTGTTACAAACGGAATGACAAAGTTAATATACCCCTATCCTATGGTGGAGGGTATAATAAAATAAAATTTAAATGACACACTGGGAGAAGTTCACCACAGAGAAGTTCACCACACTGGTGAACTTCTCTCTTATTACTGAGTGCTGCCCGATTCCATGTTAAGCTCAATGACAAGGGACCTCCTTTTTATAGCCGAGTCCGAACGGCGTTCCACATTGCAGTGAAACCACTTAGAGAAGCTTTGAAACCCTAAGAAATGTCACCAGCATTACTGAGGTGGGATAATTCACCGCTGAAAAACTTTTTGGTGTTCGGTCGAAGCAGGAATCGAACCCACGACCCTGTGTATGCAAGGCGGGCATGCTAACCATTTCACCACGGTGGCTCCTAACTAACGGAAACCTTAATGGGCTTGACTTTTAAATATACTTCGATAGTGTATAAATTACTTCCAGCAAAAAAAAATGGAAGTTCTTCTTAAGGCACAACTTTAAAATAACTTCAAAAATGTCCTCCCAAAGATGTTCTTTATTTTAACTGCAATTTTTTTTTATAACTCGCTTATTTCATATTTTTAATGGGAAATTTATTTTTTTTTGTTTCAAATAGGTTAAAAACAGATTAAGAATTAATAAAATGGTGCGAATTATTTAAATTTAGCCGAAAAAATGGTAATGGCTTTCTAGAAAAATTGCGAATTTTTGAAAATGTTTGATGACAAACGTTCCAGACAAACGTTATAATGCATTACAAATCATAAAAATTTGTTTAAAATGATTTATTTGTCAAAATATCACAAAATTTCTTAATTCACATCCAAAACACTGAATTCACCTCACACCTTAAGAAGTGGTACAAATTCAGTGCAGCGTCTGTTGAAATGGTGGACATCCGTCCTATGGCAAGCCCATGTTAAATTCATCACTTCTGCGTTTTTGGCACAACTTTCGGATCCAAAAAGAACGGTTGCACTACTTTTTTGGCGACGCTTTTTTGCTGGGTTATACTTAAAATAATAATATTTAGTACCACCGTAAGTTCAATGGCTACTGTCCGCATCTCCGATCGGCCCCACCGTTGTGCACTACGTAACTTATTAACCACTATATAACTCACGTTATACGATTTGAAATTTTTTGATTGTTGGCCACTAACTCGCGGTTTTGTTCAACATTGTCCAAATAAAACTACACACTACATCCAGCTGAAAAAAAAAAAAACAAAAATCATAAGAATCTTTTGTGCACTTCGCCAATTTCTATCTCTATAAAAAAACATTGTCGATATTTAGTTTTGAAATTTAATGTGTACGGAATTATTTGTCGTATTTTTTGTCTATATAAATTTTTGGCGAAATCAAAAAACCAAAAAAAAAATATTATTTTTTTTTTTATTGCGTAAACCTCGAGTTTGCTACAACTTAACATATAATTTTTTTTACTTTAGTTTCGATTCAGATATTGACACTTTTGTCCTCCACTTTAAGCAATACGGTCATGTGGCAAAAAAGTAATGAAAGACAGACTCAAATACACACACACACGTGATTTGTGACAGCTTCCGCTGAATAGCATCAACGACATGAACAACCATTATACGGAAACCATGAATTCGCCAACACAAATGCTTGCATGACATTTTGGTATTTGCAATGTATTTGCCACAGAATGTGTGGTGCGCACATACACCCACTATGTGTATGTGTGTGTGAGTAGGGGATTGATTTACCATGAAAATGAAGTATTCCATGACGTTTTATTACTTCCATTAATGTTTGCATGCTCTTTACCAATAAAATCGGGTAATAATACGGATGGGTTTTTTTTGGCTCTCTCTCTCTCTCTTTGGTCTTTTCATTGTTAGGCTATGGAATTTGCATAAGCGTATGCCTGTGTATGACTATGTGTGTGTCCAAATATAAGCACACTTATATAGTACATAGCATTTCCCCTTGTCATAAATAATAATCTACGAAGCTAGAAATGAAAAATATAGAGCAAAAAAAAATAAAGGACGGAAACCTAAGGTGGTAAACCACCAAGTGGCCAATTGCTTTGAAAGTTGATATATTCCCAAAACGTTAAGGGTAAACCTCAGAAACAGAAATTGGACTAGGAGATATTAAGTAAAGGCACTACTAGAGATTGACTACATTGGACTCTGGATATATCATATTAATATTGATAAACTCACAATCACAACAGTTCTGTTGAATAGCAACAACAACAACGGCAACAAAAACTACACTACCTACCACACCAAACTGGAAGAAATCGAAGAAGAACAAAAAAACAAACCATGGATGAGTTGAGTCATGGTTTACGTGAGAAGAATCACTGAGAATGAGGATGAAGTTGGAATACTTACATTTCCCAAGTGTCCCATAAAAATTCCTTTGCATAACAAATATTTACATGGCAGTGTTGAAGGCCAACAAACTCGAACATAGGGATTACATACACACACACACACGCACATACACATACACGAACATCTTAACGTACATCCATTGTATGCACGCATACCTACGCAATTCTTCTCTATAGACAGCTAGAGAGAATGAGTGAGCATTTTACCGACATTCAGAGATGCGATGAAGTGAATGATATCCGGTTAACAACTGGTGGGCTGGATCCCCGGTATACTACTACACTTTCATTTGAACCTTTCGTTTACTTTATGCAACTATTTCCTTGTTTTACTTGGGCAAATATGAGAATATCTGTTGGATTTCCGGATTGTTTTTCACTTGGTCAGTTCTACTCTTAGGGATGCCATTTGTGAAATATCTATAGGCGAAGATTTCAAAGGAAGAAATTCTGGGAAGTATTAAGCATTAGTGGGACCAGCATATATTCAATATTGCACGCATATTTGACCGTCAAAAAAATTGTTCGCGTTGGATCCCAAACAATTTTCAATTGCTTAAAAAAGGGATCGTATCTATTGACCGCAAGATATACTCCATAAATATGATCGCAGTGCTTTGAAACATGTATATGATATCGTGACAAATGATGCTTCATGGATTTGCGCGTATGAGCCTGAAAATAAACAGCTGTCGAATGTATGGTTGTTTCAAGATGACAAAAATTTAAAAAAAATTAAAATAAAATTTTGATAACATTTTCTATAGAAATAAAATTCATTTATGTTTTGTTTTTTATGCCCATGTTCCCAAATCCACTGAAATTTGAATTATGTCCAAAATGGGTGTATTTCCGGTTAAAATAAGAACTCGCGTAAAAAATTTGAAATGTTGTATATTTAATACATGAGTTTTATTAAAACTGCGTCATTTTTAATTAAAAAAATAATAAATTATAATAAGTCTATTGATTGCACTTATTTTTATTTCCGCCTTAGTGAATTTTTGAGTGATTTGTGATGGTTACGGAAAAGTTAAAAAAAGAACGTGGAATTAAGAACACCAAATTTTCACTTTCGTGGATTTGACGTGAATAGTGGAAGTGGAATTGAAGTGGATATCGGAACAAGGGTGTTATTGTTGGTTTGTACATCAATTATATTTGTTGTTTTGATCTCAGCTTTAAAACCATTGTGTTGATTAACCTACAAGATTAGCTTAACCAACAGAGGAAAAGAATGTTTGTCAAATTTATTTGGGCAAAGCCCTATAGACTGCAAGATGGTTGAATGACGCACGTTTCGGAATTACCACATTCCTCATCAGCATCCTCTACTTGCAGAAAAACTATCAACCAATTATCACAATAAATTCAGGCAGTTCACTTAACCCATGAACCTTCCGAAAAAAACTTTTTTTTTGACAAAAATTTCTATAGAAATAAAATCTTGACAAAATTTTGTATTGGAATAAAATTTTGACAAAATTTTCTATTGAAATATATTTTTGACAAAATTGTCTACAGAAATAAAATTTTTTTACAAAATTGTCTACAAAAATAAAATTTTTTGACAAAATTGTCAACAGAAATAAAATTTTTACAAAATTGTCTACAGAAATAAGATTTTAACAAAATTTTCTATAGAAATAGAATTTTGACAAAATTTTCTATAGAAATAAAATTTTGACAAAATCTTTTTTAGAAATATGACTTTGACAAAATTTTTATAGAAATACAAGATTGACAAAATTTTCTATAGAAATGAAATAATAATAAAAATTTCGAAAGAAATAGTTTTGACAACATTTTCTCTAAATTCAATATCTTTAAAAATTTTACTTTTCGTGTAAGGGCAAGTCCATTCACCCAAAAAATTGTAGCTACCAGGAGAAATTATAATATTTAAATTATAATTTTCATAATAACCACATAAATTTGATCAAGAACTTTAAAATAAGATTTATTCGGTAGATTTTTGTTGGTAAAATTTTCACCATCAAACAATCCGCAGCGGAATGTTTTGAGTTGCAGCTATGCCAGAGATACCGTAAATGGCATAAATGTTGCCTCCCTGATCCATGTTATATTAGCCATGTTCAATGAGAGTTGTTTTTCTGTTAACTAAGGAAGCATTTTGGAAATTTTTTAGATGTGGATCTGCGAACTATCCCAGCAAAAAATTTGGAAGTTCTTTCAAAGGCACAACTTTAAAAGCACTTCCAAAAATGTCCTTCCAAACATGCTCTTTATTTTAATGACACGGAAAGTTCTTTTAATTCAATTTTATATAAGTGGCTTTTTTTATATTTTTAATTAATAGTTTTAACTTTTTTATTAAAAATAGGGTTAGGATTATATAAATTATAAAAATAATTTAAAATTTGTCGAAGAAAATACAAAGTCCATTTAGAAAGAATAAATTTTGTTTTTAAATATTTGAGGTCAAACGCTTTTGACAAGGGTTAAAGTGCATTAAAAAATTATAAAAAAAAAATATTTCAATTGTTTATTTGTCAAAATATTACAAAATTTTTTAATTCACATCCAAAATACTGAATTCGAATCACACCTTAAGAAGTGATGCAAATTCAGTTCAAAGACTATTGAAATGATGGATATCCGTCCTATGACAAGCCCATGTAAAATTCATCGCCGCTGCGCCAATTTTATTTATTTATTTATTCAGTCTATGGAATACACTTTCGGATCCAAAAAGAACATTTTCACTACTTTTTTGGCTACGCTTTTTTTTGCTGGGAAGTGCATCCCTTTTCTTGAAATATTAAATTTTGGTTTTCAATTCCAAATAATTTTTCCCTTCACTATAGACAACCCTAACATCATCTTATATATCTTCTTCTCATCCTATACAAAGTTTGGTTAGGCCTTGTTTAATAAGGACATCAAGACATTTCGAAATTGCTATGCACTGTGGGAGTTTCACCGCACTTGTTCGTTAGATTCTATTTTATATTGACCATTACGTAGCAATAGCGCAGCAGTTATGGCCCATCGCAGACCCTCCTCCCCCCATCATTTTTCCCATTGTGAATTGATAATGGATTCCATTTAATTCTTGCTTTTGTCTTGCCATGACTCTCGTTTTAAATAATATGTAATGCTCAATGGAATTTTCTTGGTATTGAATGATTACCATGATGTTGTAGTTGTTTTTATTCTCTCTCTCTCTCATTGTATTCCCTTAACTGTTGCTGCCATCATGTAGTATGGAATATCTCTTTATTGTGTGACATATATGTATGTTTGTTTGTAATTATAAGACAGAGAATTTCTTGTTGTTATAAGTTGATATTTGAGATCTTAGATTGAGGTAAGTTATATAGAAAGTATAGAAAAGAGTAGTATGCATTCATTGGTAATGGAAATCGAAATAAATTTTTTTGCAACAGAACTTTTAAATATTTAACAACAAATCAATAGAAAACAAGTATATACGGCCGTAAGTTCGGCCAGGCCGAATCTTATGTACTCTCCACAATGGATTTGCATAGAGACTTGTACTAAAGACTGTCGTCCACAATCGAATTACTTGGGTTGCGGTAAAACTTGCCGATGGCAAGGCATCTTAAAACTTCTTAACACCGTCTTCTCAATTGTAAGTAAGTTCATACGGGGTATATATTAAAAAAAACAAACAAGTATAAACGGCCGTAAGTTCGGCCAGGCCGAATCTTATATACTCTCCACCATGGATTGCGTAGAAACTTCTACGAAAGACTGTTATACACAATCGAATTACTTGGGTTGTGGTATATTAAATCGTTTTCTAAATTGTGAGTTAGTCCACACGTGGTATATATTAGAAAAAAAGGTATGTAAAGGGTGATACGATCAAAATTTGGTTAAGGGAAAACCAAATTACCAACCAAAATCAAATTAAATTTCTTTTTCAAGTTCAATTAGTATAAAATTCAGGAAAAATATTCAGTTAGGCTTTCGCTTTTCCAAATCCGAATTGCCGGGCCTCACGCTTGACACCTGCCATCAGATTTTGTACAGCCACCTTGTCCACCTTCTTCGCCGCAGAAAGACAGTTTACCTTGAACTGCTGCTCGTCCTTAGCAGTTTTTTTGGTCTTCTTTAGGTTCCGCTTGACAATAGCCCAGTATTTCTCAATTGGGCGGAGCTCTGGCGTGTTGAGAGGATTCTTGTCCTTGGGAACCACCTGCACGTTGTTGGCGGCGTACCACTCCATGGCTTTTTTACCGTAATGGCAAGATGCCAAATCGGGCCAAAACAATACGGAACAACCGTGTTTCTTCAGGAAAGGCAGCAGACGTTTATTCAAACACTCTTTCACGTAAATTTCTTGGTTGACAGTCCCGGAAGCTATGAAAATGCTGCTTTTCAAGGCACAGGTACAGATGGCTTGCCAAACCAGATATTTCTTTGCGATCTTTGACAGTTTTATGTGCTTGAAAATATCTGCTACCTTTCCCCTTCCTTTTGCCGTATAAAACTCCTGTCCCGGAAGCTGCTTGTAGTCGGCTTTGACGTAGGTTTCGTCGTCCATTACCACGCAGTCAAACTTCGTCAGCATCGTCGTGTACAGCCTCCGGGATCACGCTTTGGCCGTCGTATTTTGTTTATCATCGCGATTTGGAGTCACTACCTTCTTGTAAGTCGATAGTCCGGCTCGTTTTTTGGCTCGATGCACGGTTGTAGACGATACACCCAGCTTATTTGCGGCATCTCGGAGAGAGAGGTTAGGGTTTCGCTTGAAACTACCGGCAACTCTCTTTGTCCTCTCAGCGGCTTCCGGTTTTCGATTTCCCCCCGATCCAGACTTCCTGGCTGTGGACAAACGTTCCCCAACACTTTAATTACATTTGTAACGGTTGATTTGGCCACTTTTAGCGATTTTGCCAGCTTTGCGTGCGAGTTGCTCGGATTTTCGCAATGCGCGAGCAAAATTTTGATACGTTGCTCTTCTTGCTTGGACGGCATTTTGACAACTGAAGAGTGAATTCCAAAATCAAAATAGGAGCAACATTCTACACACACACACCTTCAAAATGAGGGGTGTTCAGGTTTTTTAAATGCAAAATTGAAAGAAATACGTCAAGTTTATATTGACCAAATTTTGACCCTATCACCCTTTAAGTCTACAAATAATTACGAATCGATATGGACTTTTGCACGGTACGTAGGGAGCCAGAATTGAAATATGGGGGTCGCTTATATGGGGGCTATATACAATTATTAACTTGATATGGACCAATTTTTATGTGATTGGGGATCGATTTATCTGAGGGCTATATATAACTATAGACCGATATGAACCTAGTTAGGCATGGTTGTTAACGGCCATATACTAGCACAATGTACCAAATTTCAACTGACTCGGAGGAAATTTACGCCAGATCGGATGAATTTTGCTTCTCCACAAGGCACCGGAGGTCAAATCTGGGGATCGGTTTATATGGGGGCTATATATAATTATGGACTGATATGAACCAATTCATGCATGGTTGTTGGATACCATATACTAACATCACGTACCAAATTTCAACCGAATCCGATGAATTTTGCTCTTCCAAGTGGCTCCGGAGGTCAAATCTGGGGATCGGTTTTTATGATGGCTATACATAATTATGGACAGATTTCGACCAAATATCAACTGAATCAGATGAATTTTGGTCTTCCAAGAGGCTCCGGAGGTCAAATCTGGCGATCGGTTTATGTGGAGCTATATATAATTATGCACCGATGTGGACCAATTTTTGCATGGTCATTAGAGACCATATACTAACACCATGTACCAAATTTAAGCCGGATCGGATGAAATTTGCTTCTCTTAGAGGGTCTGCGAGCCAAATCTGGGGATCGGTTTATATGGGGGCTATATATAATTATGGACCGATATGGACCAATTTTTGCATGGTTGTTAAAGACCATATACTGACACAATGTACTAAATTTAAGCCAGATCGGATGAAATTTGCTTCTCTTAGAGGCTCCGCAAGCCAAATCGGGGGATCGGTTTATATGGGGGCAATATATAATTATGGACCGATGTGAACCAATTTTTGCATGGTTGTTAGAGACCATGTACGAACACCATGTACCAAATTTCAGCCGGATCGGATGAAATTTGCTTCTCTTAGAGGGTCTGCAAGCCAAATCTGGGGATCGGTTTATATGGGGGCTATACGTAAAAGTGGACCGATATGGCCCAATACCATCCGACCTACATCAATAACAACTACTTTTGCCAAGTTTCAAGTCGATAGCTTGTTTCGTTCGGAAGTTAGCGTGATTTCAACCGACGGACGGACATGCTCAGATCGACTCAGAATTTCACCACGACCCAGAATATATATACTTTATGGGGTCTTAGAGCCACATTTCGATGTGTTACAAAAGAAATGACATCTATCCATCCTATGGTGGAGGGTATAAAAAAAGTCCGATTAAATACGTATATAATTCAGTTTGACAAAATTTTCTATAGAAATAAAATTATGACAAAATTTTCTATAGAAATAAAATTTTGGAAAAAAATTCTATAGCAATAAAATTTTGACAAAATTTTCAATAGAAATAAAATTTTGACAAAATTTTCTATAGAAATAAAATCTCGACAAAATTTTCTATAGTAATCAAATTTTGACAAAATTTTGTATAGTAATCAAATTTTGACAAAATTTCTATAGTAATAAAATTTTGGTAGATTATTTTTGGGGATCGGCTATATATAATTATAGACCGATATACACTAATTTTGGCATGGTTGTTAGCGGCCATATACTAGCGCAATATACCAAATTTCACCACGTACCAAATTTCAACCGGATGAATTTTGCTCCTCCAAGAGCTCCGCAGGTCAAATCTGGGGATCGGTTTAAATGGGGATTATATATAACTAAGACCGGTATGGAACAATTTTTGCATGGTTGTTAGAGACCATATATTAACTCCTCGTACCAAATTTCAACCGGATCGGATAAATTTTGCTCTTCCAAGTGGCTCCGGAGGTCAAATCTGGGGATCGGTTTATATGGGAGCTACATATAATTATGGACCGATATGGACCATATTCCTGCATGGTTGTTAGAGACCATATACGAACACCACGTACTAAATTTCAACCGAATCGCATGAATTTTGGTCATACATGAAGTTCCGGAGGTCAAATCTGTGGATCGGTTTATATGACGGCTATATGTAAAGGGTGATTTGTTAAGAGCTTGATAACTTTAAAAAAAAAAAAAACGCATAAAATTTGCAAAATCTCATCGGTTCTTTATTTGAAACGTTAGATTGGTCCATGACATTTACTTTTTGAAGATAATTTCATTTAAATGTTGACCGCGGCTGCGTCTTAGGTGGTCCATTCGGAAAGTCCAATTTTGGGCAACTTTTTCGAGCATTTCGGCCGGAATAGCCCGAATTTCTTCGGAAATGTTGTCTTCCAAAGCTGGAATAGTTGCTGGCTTATTTCTGTAGACTTTAGACTTGACGTAGCTCCACAAAAAATAGTCTAAAGGCGTCAAATCGCATGATCTTGGTGGCCAACTTACCGGTCCATTTCTTGAGATGAATTGTTCTCCGAAGTTTTCCCTCAAAATGGCCATAGAATCGCGAGCTGTGTGGCATGTAGCGCCATCTTGTTGAAACCACATGTCAACCAAGTTCAGTTCTTCCATTTTTGGCAACAAAAAGTTTGTTAGCATCGAACGATAGCGATCGCCATTCACCGTAACGTTGCGTCCAACAGCATCTTTGAAAAAATACGGTCCAATGATTCCACCAGCGTACAAACCACACCAAACAGTGCATTTTTCGGGATGCATGGGCAGTTCTTGAACGGCTTCTGGTTGCTCTTCACTCCAAATGCGGCAATTTTGCTTATTTACGTAGCCATTCAACCAGAAATGAGCCTCATCGCTGAACAAAATTTGTCGATAAAAAAGCGGATTTTCTGCCAACTTTTCTAGGGCCCATTCACTGAAAATTCGACGTTGTGGCTCGTTAGTAAGTCTATTCATGATGAAATGTCAAAGCATACTGAGCATCCTTCTCTTTGACACCATGTCTGAAATCCCACGTGATCTGTCAAATACTAATGCATGAAAATCCTAACCTCAAAAGAATCACCCTTTAAAAGTGGTACGATATGGCCCATTTTCAATATCGTCCGACCTACATCAATACCAACTACTTGTGCCAAGTTTCAAGTCGATAGCTTGTTTCGTTCGGAAGTTAGCGTGATTTAAACAGACGGACGGAAGGACGGTCATGCTTAGATCGACTCAGAATTTCACCACGACCAAAATATATACTTTTTGGGGTCTTAGAGCAATATTTCGATGTGTTACAAACGGAAAGACAAAGTTAATATACCCCCATCCTATGGTGGAGGATATAATTAAATAACAAGTATATACGGCCGTAAGTTCGGCCAGGCCGAATCTTATGTACCCTCCACCATGGATTGCGTAGAAACTTCTACGAAAGACTGTCATCCACAATCGAATTAATTGGGTTGTGGTATCTTAAAACTTCTCAACATCGTTTTCTAAATTGTGAGTTAGTCCATACGTGGTATATATTAGACAAAAAAGTTATGTATAGGTAAGTCTACAAATAATTACGAATCGGTATGGACTTTTTGCACGGTACGTAGAGAACCAGAATTGAAATATGGGGGTCGCTTATATGTGGGCTATATACAATTATGAACTTGATATAGACCAATTGTTGTGTGATTGGGGATCTTTTCATCTGAGGGCTATATATAACTATAGACCGATATGAACCTAGTTAGGAATGGTTGTTAACGGCCATATACTAGCACATTGTACGCAATTTCAACTGACTCGGATGAAATTTGCTCCTACAAGTGGCTCCAAAACCAAATTTCGGGATCGGTTTATATGGGGGCTATATATGATTATGGACTGATATGGACCACTTTTGGCATGGTTGTTAAATATCATGTACTACCACCACGTACCAAATTTCAACCAGATCGGATGAAGTTTGCTTCTCCACAAGGCACCGGAGTTCAAATCGGGGAACCGGTTTATATGGGGGCCATATATAATTATGGACTGATATGAACCAATTCATGCATGGTTGTTGGATAGCATATACTAACACCACGTACCAAATATCAACTGAATCAGGGGCTATATATAATTATGGACTGATATGGACCAATTTTTGCATGGTTGTTAAAGACCATATACCAACACCATGTACCAAATTTCAGCCGGATCGGATGAAATTTGTTTCTCTTAGAGGCTCCAAAACCAAATCTCGGGATCGGTTTATATGGGGGCTATATATGATTATGGACTGTTATGCACCACTTTTGGCATGGTTGTTAAATATCATATATTACCAACACGTACCAAATTTCAACCAGATCGGATGAATTTTGCTTCTCCACAAGGCACCGGAGGTCAAATCTGGGGATCGGTTTATATGGGGGCTATATATAATTATGGACTGATATGAACCAATTCATGCATGGTTGTTGGATACCATATACTAACATCACGTACCAAATTTCAACCGAATCCGATGAATTTTGCTCTTCCAAGTGGCTCCGGAGGTCAAATCTGGGGATCGGTTTTTATGATGGCTATACATAATTATGGACATATTTCGACCAAATATCAACTGAATCAGATGAATTTTGGTCTTCCAAGAGGCTCCGGAGGTCAAATCTGGCGATCGGTTTATGTGGAGCTATATATAATTATGCACCGATGTGGACCAATTTTTGCATAGTCATTAGAGACCATATACTAACACCATGTACCAAGTTTCAGCCGGATAGGATGAAATTTGCTTCTCTTAGAGGCTCCGCAAACCAAATCTGGGGATCGGTTTATATGGGGGCTATATATAATTATGGACCGATATGGACCAATTTTTGCATGGTTGTTAAAGACCATATACGAAATCAATGTACCAAATTTCAGCCGGATCCGATGAAATTTGCTTCTCATAGAGGCTCCGAAAGCCAAATCGGGGGATTGGTTTATATGGGGGCTATATATAATTATGGACCGATGTGGACCAATTTTTGCATGGTTGTTAGAGACCATATACTAACACCATGTACCAAATTTCAGCCGGATCGGATGAAATTCGCTTCTCTTAGAGGCTCCGCAAGCCAAATCTGGGGATCGGTTTATATGGGGGCTATATATAATTATGGACCGATGTGGACCAATTTTTGCATGGTTGTTAAAGACCATATATTAACACAATGTACCAAATTTAAGCCGGATCGGATGAAATTTGCTTCTCTTAGAGGCTCCGCAAGCCAAATCGGAGGATCGGTTTATATAGGGGCTATATATTATTATGGACCGATGTGAACCAATTTTTGCATGGTTGTTAGAGACCATATACTAACACCATGTACCAAATTTCAGCCGGATTGGATGAAATTTGCTTCTCTTAGAGGGTCTGAAAGCCAAATTTGGGGGTCCGTTTATATGGGGGCTATACGTAAAAGTGGACCGATATGGCCCATTTGCAATACCATCCGACCTACATCAATAACAACTACTTGTGCCAAGTTTCAAGTCGATAGCTTGTTTCGTTCGGAAGTTAGCGTGATTTCAACAGACGGAAGGACGGACATGCTCAGATCGACTCAAAATTTCACCACGACCCAGAATATATATAATTCGATGTGTTACAAACGGAATGACAAAGTTAATATAACCTCATTCTATGGTGGAGGGTATAAAAAGTATCGTTTTGAAACGTTTGTGCATATGTGCCCACACGTCGTTAAGGAAATTACTAAAGGGTTTTCCAATAAGTTATGTTATTTAAATCGTCCCATGTTTATGTAGCTGTCAGTTTTGAAGTTTTTATTCATCGACATTTCTGAAATAGAAACGTCGTCATTACTAAAACCTTATTAACCCTTCGTCATATTGACTACGACCTATTTCAAGGTGGTTTAAATCGAATCATGAGCAAAATTTAATTTAGTTTTTATTCGGTTCATTTTTAATTAATATTAAACAAAAATTTTAAAAATTTTTGAATTAGAATAAGCTAAATTTGCCAATCGACCAAAATACAGTTTAGACTGAAAATAAAATTATGCGTCGTCATTTTGATGAAGGATGACAGTCTAGTGTTAAAAACTAAATTAAATATCACTAAAACATTGTTGAAGTCTGTCTGACACAAAATCATGTTGACGGATTACATATCAGACAGCCTTTGTATTTAAACAGATTGGGATATTTTTGAGGATAAATACAACTGAATTTATTACAATTATGCTAGTCTGCAATCTTGAATGACGTTTTGAAGTTCCATGTAATTTAGTTAGAAATAAAACCGAAATACTAAACTATGTCGAACCGATTTGGAATCATTGTACAGCAGCGTCTTTACGACAACTAACCATGGCTCTTTCGATTTTTTTGGCATTGTTGTGAAAAATAATATTCTTTATTTGCACTTATTTTTTATTGTGGTAATCTTAATATCTATAGCAATTAAATTTAATTGGTTGTGAAAAACGTGTAATTATGAGAAGTATCCTTTTTAATTTTCTTAATGTTCAAACGTCTTCACCAGAAGTATGAACAAAGCCGAAGGACACCACAATTGTGAGACGCCACTACCACCACTATTAAAACTCAAAAAAAAAAAAAATACAAAATAAGGCCAAATGTAATTATAAGAAGAAATAAGTATATACAGACCAGCCAACTTTGAAATACCCTACACTATCCCCCACATGTACCGATATTTGGAATCGCAAGAATTTTTTTCTTATAACGACAAAATCAAGATACTTTGGAACTTAAATCCAAATTCAATTTGAACACCTTATAATGTCAAAGTTTAAGTTTGTATATTTTAGGATTATGAAATTATTACCAAAAGAATTTTTTGCGATTTGCGGTTCTGAATATCGGAACATAGGAGATACTCCTATATTCCCATTAACTTGAACCGAAAGATTTTAATTTATATCCACCACCATACACTAAAAAAATTGCTGCAGTGAGGCCAAAGCTATGAAATCTTTGTCCTTGAAATACGAATGCGAATTTTACTTAGCATTGGAAATTTATATTTCAGTTAACACATTCTTGAAGGACTTTTGTGGCACATGAAGAAAAAAGTAGAAAAAAACTAATAAATTCAATTTTTCCTAGTATCAAGTACATAAATTTTAAATTCTACAAGTAGATACGGCCGTAAGTTCGGCCAGGCCGAATCTTATGTAACCTCCATCATGGATTGCATAGAAACTTGTATTAAAGACTGTAATCCACAAACGAATTACTTGGGTTGCGGTAACACTTGCCGATGGCAAGGTATCTTAAAACTTTTTAACACCGTCTTCTCAATTGTAAGTAAGTCCATACGTGTTATATCTCTATATATATATATAAAATTCAATCTATGTTTGTTTATTTGTTTGTTTGATTGTTTGTTTGTATGTTCCGAGTTGGCTCCAAAATGGCTGAACCGATTTACTTGAAACTTTCAGAGATCGTAGGGGGCGTTCATGTGGTGAAAATAGGGTACCTCATTTTTAGACACCTGGTCGCGGAGGGGGACCTCACCTTTGTCGGACTTTTTGAAAATTGAACCAAAGTTGACCGATGTGCTTGAAATTTTCATTGAAGGTTGGGGTTGGCATCTAGACAAAGATCCGCTACTTTATATTTCGATATTTGGTACAGTGAAAAAAAAACTAAATTTCTCTAAATTATCAGAGATTTACAGAGAACATGGGGTGAGGTTATGGAATTAATATGGGGTACCTGATGATTTTATATGTTAGGGGGAGGGGGCCTCCCCCTTGCCCTACTTTTTGAAACTTGGAACAAAATTATGTGATATGCTTGAAAATTTCATTGAATGTTGGGGTTGACATCTAGACAAAAATTCGCTACATTATTTTTCGATATTTGGTCGGGGAGGGGGACCACCCCTTTCCCCGTACAGTACAGTGAAAACAAAACTATACTCCCCCGACTAAAATTTTACGGAAAAAATGGGTGAGGTTATGAAATTTATATCAGGTTCCTGATTTTTTAATAAAAATAAAAGGGCATAGGGAGACATCCACTTCTCTTAAGTACATACAGAGAAACAATTAAACTTTACCGAGTTACTTGAAATTTACAGAGGACTGTGGAGAGGTTACGATATTAATAGTTGATACCAGATTTTGTGATATTTGGACGGAAGAGAGGCCGCCGCTTTAGGCTTATAATTTGCTTGACATTTTCTGGGACGTTTACAAAAGATACGCTACATCACTTTTCGATATTTGGTCGGGGAGGAGGTCCACCTCTAAAACTGCAAAAAAAAAAAAAAAATCTTAAGATTTCTTGAAATTTACAAAGGCAGTGGGGGAAGGTTATGAACGAAGAGGCAACCTTCCTTGCCCCACACTTGAAGGAAAGTTTCAAGAATTTTCAGGGAAGGTTAGGGGTGCTATTCACTACGTTGTTTGTCGATATTGTAACGGGGAAAGTGACGTGCCTTTAAAACAATAGAGCAAAATTTAAACATCTCCAATTTACTTGAAATTTACAGGGAACGTGCGAGGGGTGATTAAATTTATACATGATTTTTAAATTAGTATATGATTTTTTGATATCTGGTTGGGGAAGGGAAAAATTGAAATAAACTTTTTCGATTTACTTGGATAGAATTTATAGGGACCATTGAGTAGTTGTAAAATTAATAAATGGTACGTGATGATTAGGTTAGGCTAGGTGGCAGCCCGATGTATCAGGCTCACTTAGACTATTCAGTCCATTGTGATACCACATTGGTGAACTTCTCTCTTATCATTGAGTGCTGCCCGTTTCCATGGTAAGATCAATGACAAGGGACCTCCTTTTTATAGCCGAGTCCGAACGGCGTTCCACATTGCAGTGAAGCTTTGAAACCCTCAGAAATGTCACCAGCATTACTGAGGTGGGATAATCCACCGCTGAAAAACTTTTTGGTGTTCGGTCGAAGCAGGAATCGAACCCACGACCTTGTGTATGCAAGGCAGGCATGCTAACCGTTGCACCACGGTGAATTTATTTCGGCATAAGCCGGCTATCAATGTAAAACCTTTTTTCGGAGGGTTCAAGTGTGGTTTATTGTTGGGTTTAATGAACTGCCTGAATTTATTCTGATAATTGGTTGATAGTTTTGCTGCAAGTAGAGGATGCTGATGAGGAATGTGGTAATTCCGAAACGTGCGTCCATCCAACCATCTTGCAGTCTATAGGGCTTTGCCCAAATAAATTTGACAAACATTCTTTTCCTCTTTTGGTTAAGCTACACTTGTATTAAATAAAAACAAGTAAGGAAAGTCTAAAGTCGGGCGGGGCCGACTATATTATACCCTTCACCACTTTGTAAGTCCACATTTTCGATACCATATCAAATCCGTTCAATGTGTTGGATGCTATATGAATCCATACACATATATTCTGTATATCTGAGCAGATCTGTACAAAGTTCTGCAATACTTATAGATTTTACATTTAAGTCGGCTAGTACGCTGAGGTGGAACACAATGTTAGTAAAAAAATATAGGAAACATTTAAATATGAACCAATTTTGAGGCAACTTCGCAAAAGTGTATTTATGATTTATCGGTCGATAGATGTGTAATAGAGTAGTAGGAAAATTTGAGTCATTTTGATAAGTTTTCGACTTAGCAGTGGATAAGCAGTGATAAGGAAAATGTAGGTATTTCGGCCAGTTTTGCCTAAATAGGAAAAACATATATATGGAATCTATATCGAAATCTGAACCGATTACAATCAAATTTCACATGCATAGTTACTATGTTGAATCTACTGCCTGTGCAAAATTTCACTTAAATCGGATAACAACTTTGACCTCTGTGGTCATATGACGGAAAAACGGGCGAAAGATATATATGGGAGCTATATCAAAATCTGAACCGATTTCAACCAAAATAAACACGCATATGCAGAACCTTAATTCTACTGCCTGTGCAAAGTTTCAAGTTCACTTCTACTCCCTCTGCAAAATTTCACGTAAATCAGAGTAGCACTTTTGCCTCTGTGGGCATATTAGACCAAATCGGGCGAATGATATATATAGGAGCTATATCTAAATCTGAACCGACTTCAACTAAATTTTGCGCAATTAACGATACTATAAAACGTACTCCTTGTGCAAAATTTCAAGCAACTCAGGGCAAAACTTTGGCTTTTGAGGCCATATAAATCCAAATCGGACGAAAGATATATATGGGAGCTATATCTAAATCGGAACCGATTTTAACTAAATTAAGCACACTTAACGATACTATTAAACGTACTTGTTGTGCAAAATTTGAAGCAAATCAGGGCAAAACTCTTGCTTTTGGGCCCATATAAGTCCAAATCGGTCGAAAGATATATATGGGAGCTATATCTAAATCTGAACCGATTTCAACTAAATTTGGCACAATTAACGATACTATTAAACATACTCCTTGTACAAAATTTTAATCAAATCAAGGCAAAACTCTGGCTTTTGAAGCCATATAAGTCAAAATCGGACGAAAGATATATAGGGGAGCTATATCTAAATCTGAACCGATTTCAACTAAATTTTGCACAATTAACGATACCATTAAACGTACTCGTTGTGCAAAATTTGAAGGAAATCAGGGCAAAACTCTCGCTTTTGGGGCCATATAAGTCCAAATCGGACGAAAAATATATATGGGAGCTATATATAAATCTGAACCGATTTAGCTGATATTTGGCAGTTTTTACGGCACTGACAAAACATTTAGATGTACAAAATTTGAAGAACGTCAGTTCATAAATACGTGAATTATGATCAAATCGGTGATAACTATATATGGCAGCTATATCTAAATCTGAACCGATTTTTTCCAAAATCAATAGCGATCTTCTTCTACCCGAAGAAAGACGTTATGCCAAATTTGAGGACGATCGGACTTAAATTGCGACCTGTACTTTGTGCACAAAATTACATATACAGACAGACGGACGGACGGACAGACAGACAGACGGACATCGCTAAATCGACTCAGAATTTAATTCTAAGCCGATCGGTATACTAAAAGATGGGTCAATGACAATTATTTCTTGGCGTTACATACAAATGCACAAACTTATTATACCCTGTACCACAGTAGTGGTGAAGGGTATAAAGACCGATTAAATACGTATATATTTCAGTTTGACAAAATTTTCTATTGAAATAAAATTTTAACAAAATTCTCCTTAGAAATAAAATTTTGACAAAATTTTCTATTTAAATTTTCTATAGAAATAAAATTTCTATAGAAATAAAATGTGGACAAAATTTTCTATATAAATAAAATTTTGACAAAATTTTCAATAGAAATAAAATTTTGACAAAATTTTCTATAGAAATGAAATTTTAACAAAATTTTCTATAGAACTAAAATTTTGACAAAATTTTTATAGAACTAAAATTTTGACAACATTTTTTATAGAACTAAAATTTTGACAAAATTTTCTATAGAAATGAAATTTTAACAAAATTTTCTATAGAAATGAAATTTTAACAAAATTTTCTATAGAAATAAAATTGTAAAAAAATTTTCTATAGAAATAAAATTTTGGTAGATTATTTTTGGATCGAGTGGAAACCATGATTATGAACCGATATGGACCAACTTTTGTGTGATTGGGGATCGGCTATATAACTTTAGCCCGATATGGACCAATTTTGGTATGGTTGTTAGCGACCATACACTATTACCACGTTCCAAATTTGAACCAGATCGGATGAATTGTGCCCCACCAAGAGGCTCCGGAGGTCAAATCTGGAGAACGGTTTGTACCAAATTTCATCCGATCCGATCTGAAATTTGGTACATGGTGTTAGTATATGGTCTCTAATGACCATGCAAAAATTGGTCCACATCGGTCCATAATTATATATAGCCCCCATATAAACCGATCACCAGATTTGACCTTCGGAGCCTCGTGGAAGACCAAAATTCATCTGATTCGGTTCAAATTTGGTACGTGGTGTTAATATATGGTATCCAACAACCATGCAGGAATTGGTTCATATCAGTACATAATTATATATAGCCTCCATATGAACCGATCCCCCAGATTTGACCTCCGGTGCCTTTTGGAGAAGCAGAATTCATCCGATCTGGTTGAAATTTGGTACGTGGTGGTAGTATATGATATTTAAAAACCATGCCAAAAGTGATCCATATCAGTCCATAATCATATATAGCCCCCGAGATTTGGTTTTGGAGCCACTTGGTTGAGCAAATTTCATCCGAGTCAGTTGAAATGTGGTACATTGTGCTAGTATATGGTCGTTAACAACCATGCCTTACTAGATCCATGTTGGTCTATAGTTATATATAGCCCTCAGATAAATCGATCCCCATGGTGGAGGGTACATAAGATTCGGCCTGGCCGAAATTTAGGCCGTATATACTTGTTCTACTTTAGTTAGCATTGACTTTTTTGTATGCCATTGAAATTTTATTGGCATTTAATTCATAAAATTTCTGAGACATACTTGGAATAAAAAAACTCGTTGGGCTGGGGTAAATCTATATATATATAAAATTCAAATTATGTTTGTTTATTTGTTTGTTTGTTTGTTTGTTTATTTGTATGTTCCGGGTTGGCGCGAAAACGGCTGAACCGATTTACTTGAAACTTTCAGAGATCGTGGGGGGCACTCACGTGCTGAAAATAGGGTACCTCATTTTTTGACATATGGTCGCGGAGAGGAACCTCCCCTTTGTCCGACTTTTTGAAAATTAGACCAAAGTTGACCGATTTGCTTGAAATTTTCATTGAAGATTGGGGTTGGCATCTAGACAAAGATCCGCTACTTTTTATTTCGATATTTGGCGGCGGAGGGGGCCTCCCCTTTGTTCGACTTTTTTAAAGTACTGTGAAAAAACTAAAATTCTCTAAATTATCTGAGATTTACAGAAAACATGTGGTGAGGTTATGGAATTAATATGGGGTACCTGATGATTTCATATGTGGATGGGGAGGGGGACCTCCCCCTTGCCCTACTTTTTGAAACTTGGAACAAATGTTGGGGTTGGCATCTAGACAAAAATCCGCTACATTATTTTTCGGTATTTGGTCGGGGAGAGGGACCTCCCCTTTGCCGATTTTTTTTTTTTTTTTGAAAGTACAAACAAAACTAAACTCCCCCGACTGAAATTTTACGAAAAAAACGGGTTATGAAATTTATACCAGGTTCCTGATTTTTTAATAAAAATAAAAGGGCATAGGGAGACATCCGCTTCTCTTAAGTACATACAGAGAAACAATTAAACTTTACCGAGTTACTTGAGGACTGGGGAGAGGTTACGATATTAATAGTTGATACCTGATTTTGTGATATTTGGACGGAAGAGAGGCCGCCCCTTTAGGCTTATAATTTGTTTGACATTTTCTGGGACGTTTACAAAAGATACGCTACATCACTTTTCGATATTTGGTCGGGGAGGAGGTCCTCCTCTAAAACTGCAAAAAAAAATTAAGTTTTCTTGAAATTTACAAAAGCAGTGGGGGAACGTTATGAACGAAGAGGCAACCTTCCTTGCCCCACACTTGAAGGAAAGTTTTAAGAATTTTCTGGGAAGGTTAGGGGTGCTATTCACTACGGTGTTTGTCGATATTGTATCGGGGAAAGTGACGTCCCTTTAAAACAATAGAGCAAAATTTAAACACCGCCGATCTACTTGAAATTTACAGGGAACGTGGGAGGGGTGATTAAATTTATACATGATTTTTAAATTAGTATATGATTTTTCGATATCTGGTTGGGGAAGGGGAAAATTGAAATAAACTTTGTCGATTTACTTCGATAGAATTTATAGGGACCATTGAGTAGTTGCGAAATTAATATAGGGTACGTGATAGTCCGATATCAGGTCGGAGTGGAGCGAAGGTGGGGAGAGGGTGCCCTTTTGTCCGATTTTTTTTTTTTCAATTGAAAGTAGAGGGTTGTCCATAAATGGGAACTCGGTACATAATTTTATGATTTTTGCACAGGCTTCTGCCAGACTTCTTTTTAGTAAAGAACTTAAATTTACATGAAATTGGTAGCCAACGTAGAGGGTACATCATTTTCCAACATTTTAGCAAATGTTAATGTGGTAAAATTTTTTACTACGTTTGCTTTTTCCGATTTATTGGATAATATAGTGCTTAATTTTCAGATTTGTTGAGGAAAAGGATACCTTTCCTTGACAAACCACACTTAAAATTCACAAGAAATATAGAAGATTGTCCAACTACTTGAATACAGAACATTATTAAAAAAATTTGGAGGAAAGGGTACACCCTCTCCCGCCGTATTTGTACCTATAAACGAAAAATCAAGTAGTCCGATTTGTTTAAAAGAATTCAAATCTTTTCGAATTTGTTTTCAGCACGAAGGATATAGTTGACTAAGTTAACGCAAAATGTTCCTCCAAATACGCTTCGGAAGGCGCAGCGAAGCGGGCCGGGTTACGCTGGTTTCTTATAAAATAAAAAGTTAATTTTAGCATCCGAGAAAAAAACTGACTTTTATTCTGTGCGGTGAGCTTTTGAACTTTTTGGAACTTCAATGGCTTTAGTCCAGTTTGAAATATGTGTTTTATCCGTTCTTGCGAAATGTTCAGCTCTGTATCAAGTTTTCTAAAACTGTGGCTTAAATTTCGATTAAATTTGTCCTTCATTTTTCTTCCACACAGATTTCTTCCACATTTGCCTAAGTGATCTTCATAAAAACATTAACTGCAATTTCAAATTACAAATTCAAACTCGCAAGTATAAATTATGCCATTGTTCTAGTAAACATTTAAGAAATAAATTGCCTTTAAGACTATGTTTTTTTTTCAGTTTTCCCATATATCAACCTTTTTTCCAGTTATAACTTTATAGGGTCTGAAAGTTTCGGTGCTACTTACTATAATGTAATTTTTTGTGATTCATAGCCATGGTGTATTTTATAAAAAACACAGGTTCCTCAATTTAAGCGTTTCTTCCCTTGTTTTGTAAAAATTGCTGTATTATCATTTTGAAAAGGCAAAAATTATTCGCTTAGTATAGATGCTATTTTACATTTTGCCATGAAAAAAAAAAAACTAAAAATTATTTCTATGGCTCAAATAAGATATTTGTATCCTTAATGCAACAAGTTTTTAATGGGCGTTACAAAGTCCACAATATCCTAAATATACTTGCCATTTCATAGGATAACAACTAAGGATAACGCTATAAAAAATCCTTTCATCTGCCAAAGTGTTCTCAAGACAGAAAATAATCTTTTGTTATTGTCAGGCAGACAGAAAGACTTCCATACCCACATACATACACGCACACACCCTTGCACACACACACACACTCACACAATCATACCAGTACGGAAATGAAACAAAATGAAAAACGCGCATTTCAATTATAATGAAAAAATATAAGGATCTGACTGTATTACATAGTAAGATGACCGACCATATCCCAGCGGAAAAAAACTTCCTTTACATATATTCTTTTAACCGCGTTATTCGAATGAGCATGAAAAGTAAAATTGAAAAATCTTTTTTCTAGGAGACCGCTGTATATGAGGATTATATAAAATTCTTACCGATACCGATTACCCTACAATTCAAAACGGGAGATCCATCTGAATTTTGGGGGGCTTTACCAAAATACGAATCGATTTAAACCAAATTCCACACAGGTCTTTGTGGACTTAAAATAAATCTAAATTTCGAATTTCAGACTAATCATGGAAAAAATTCTGTATCTAGAATCCCAAGAAATCAAATAGGGAAATCGGTCTCTAAGGGGACTTTACAACAACATGGGTCGGAACACATCATATTTGGCCGAAATAAAAATGTGGATTTCTAGAAGCCCAAAAAATCAAATCGGGACTTATATTAACTTTATCATTCCGTGTGTAATCCATAGAAATATTAGTCTTAGACCTCGTTGTGAAAATCTGAGTCAATCTAGCAAAGTCCTCGCGAAATAAGTTTCGACCTGAAACTTAACACAGGTAGCTGTTATTGATGTGGGTCGGATGGTATTGAAAGTTGGACACATCGGACCAATTCAGGTATAGCTTTCATATTAACCAGCCCCCCCCCCAAATTTGTCATGCGGAAGCTCATGGATTAGCAAATTTCATTATATCTGTTTGAAATTTAGTACGTGATGTTAGTATATAACCTCCAATAATCATGCAAAAATCTATTAATTTTTTACTCAAGAATATTTTTAATTTTGTGATTGATACTATCGTTTTCGTGATTACAGCAATTCCAAATAAAAATGTAACTTGATCAATTAGTTTCTTGACTGAATCAGAAAAAAAGAAATGTATGTAATTGTCTAAAATTTAAATTGTCACATACAACGGTAAAATATAGAATTTTTCTGAAACTTGTCCAGTGGATAGAGGATCCCGAAAGGTGCTTAAAAAGAAATATGTGTGGAAGACCATCTAAAATTTTTTGCTGGGATGTTCAAGCCCACCATATACCAAAATTACGAAACAAATTTTAAATTTGAAAAGTGATTTTGCTCTCAATGTAAAGGAAATAGTTGAATACAATGCTAAAGTGGACCTCAATGGTTTTGTTCGTTACTCAGGTGCTGAAGCCAGTGTTGCCAGTATTAGAAATTTTCCTCAAATTAGAGATTTTTCAGTGGATAATGATATTAGATTAATATATCATGATAACTAGCATTTTTGAATGAAAAAATGTCTTTTGTGTTTCATATAAAGAAATGTTATATTATTTTATTTTAGAAGTTTATTTCAGTATTTGCACTATTATCGAATTTTAACGATTTTAGCTTGCACCAACAAGGAAATGTTACTACTTCTAACAAAAGGGAGAATTTAGTCACAATGGACTTCGACCTTACACGAAAATTAAAATTTTTGAAGACATGAAATTTATAGAAAATTTTGTCAAATTTTTATTTTTACAGACAATTTTGTCAAAATTTTATTTCTATAGATAATTTTGTCAACATTTTATTTATATAGAAAATTTTGTTAAAATTTTATTTCTATTGATAATTTCGTTAAAATTTTATTTCTATAGAAAATTTTATCAAAATTTTATTTTTATAGAAAATTTTGTCAAAATTTTATTTCTATAGAAAATTTTATCAAAATGTAATTTCTATACAAAATTTTGTCAAAATTTTATTTCTATACAAAATTTTGTCAAAATGTTATTATTTCTGTAAAAAATTTTGTCAAAATGTAATAATATTTGTCACAACTTTATTTCTATAAAAAATTTTGTCAAAAATTTATTTCTATAGAAAAATGTGTCACAATTTTATTTCTATAGATAATTTTGTCAAAATTTTATTTTTATAGAAAATTTTGTTAAAATTTTATTTCTACTGATAATTTCGTTAAAATTTTATTTCTATAGAAAATTTTGTCAAAATTTTATTTTTATAGAAATTTTTGTCAAAATTTTATTTCTACATTTGTTTTGTTTTGTTATTGTTGGTTTTGTTCTTTAAGCATTGTTGTTGTTTTTTTATTTCAGCTTAAAACCATACATTGACTAAACTACAAGAGTAGCTTAACCAACAGATAGAAAATTTTGTCAAAATTTTATTTTTATAGAAAATTTTGTCAAAATTTTATTTCTATAGAAAATTTTGTCAACATTTTATTTCTATAGAAAATTTTGTCAAAATTTTATTTCTATAGAAAATGTTGTCAAAATTTTATTTCTATAGAAAATTTTGTCAAAATTTTATTTCTGTAAAAAATTTTGTCAAAATGTTCTTATTTCTGTAAAAAAATTTGTCAAAATGTTATAATATTTATCACAACTTTATTTCTATAGAAAAATGTGTCACAATTATATTTCTATAAAAAAATTTGTCAAAAATTTATTTCTATAGAAAATTTTGTCAAAATTTTATTTCTAAAGGAAATTTTGTCAAAATTTTATTTCTATGGAAAATTTTCTCAAACTTTTATTTCTATAGAAAATTTTGTGAAAATTTTATTTGTCAAAATTTTATTTTTATAGAAAATTTTGTCAAAATTTTATTTCTATAGAAAATTTTATCAAAATGTAATTTCTATACAAAATTTTGTCAAAATTTTATTTCTATACAAAATTTTGTCAAAATGTTATTATTTCTGTAAAAAATTTTGTCAAAATGTAATAATATTTGTCACAACTTTATTTCTATAAAAAATTTTGTCAAAAATTTATTTCTATAGAAAAATGTGTCACAATTTTATTTCTATAGATAATTTTGTCAAAATTTTATTTTTATAGAAAATTTTGTTAAAATTTTATTTCTACTGATAATTTCGTTAAAATTTTATTTCTATAGAAAATTTTGTCAAAATTTTATTTTTATAGAAATTTTTGTCAAAATTTTATTTCTATAGAAAATTTTGTCAAAATTTTATTTTTATAGAAAATTTTGTCAAAATTTTATTTCTATAGAAAATTTTGTCAAAATTTTATTTCTATAGGAAATGTTGTCAAAATTTTATTTCTATAGAAAATTTTGTCAAAAGTTTATTTCTGTAAAAAATTTTGTCAAAATGTTCTTATTTCTGTAAAAAAATTTGTCAAAATGTTATAATATTTATCACAACTTTATTTCTATAGAAAAATGTGTCACAATTATATTTCTATAAAAAAATTTGTCAAAAATTTATTTCTATAGAAAATTTTGTCAAAATTTTATTTCTAAAGGAAATTTTGTCAAAATTTTATTTCTATGGAAAATTTTCTCAAACTTTTATTTCTATAGAAAATTTTGTGAAAATTTTATTTGTCAAAATTTTGTTGTTATAGAAAATTGTGTCAAAATTTTATTTCTGTTGTCAAAATTTTATTTCTATAGAAAATTTTGTGAAAATTTTATTTCTATATAAATTTTGTGATAATTTTGTGTAAATTTTGTCAACATTTTATTTCCATAGAAAATTTTATTTCTATAGAAAATTTCGTCAAAATTTAATTTCAACGGAAAATTTTTTCAAACTTTTATTTCTATAGAAAATCTTCTTAAACTTTTATTTCAATAAATATTTTTTTTTAATTGTATAGAAAATTTTCTCAAAATTTTAGTTTTATAGCAAATTTTCTCACAATTTTATTTCTATAGAAAATTTGCTAACAATTTTATTTCCATAGAAAATTTTTAAAATTAATTAAAAAATTTTCAGAATTTATATTATTATTTATCCACTACGATGAAGGTATCGTATACACCGTTGCCACTCAAGCCGAACATAATCTACCAAAATATGAAGAAGATATCACAAACTAAAAATCTTATTTCTATAGAAAAATTTCCCAATTATTTCTATAGAAAATTATGTTAAAATTTTATTTCTATAGAACATTTTAACAAAATTTTATTTCTGTAGAAAATTTTGTCAAAATTTTATTTCTATAGAAAATGTTGTCAAAATTTTATTTCTATAGAAAATTTTGTCAAAATTTTGTTTAGAAACAAAATTTTCTCAACATTTTATTTCTATAGAAAATTTTGTCAAAATTTTATTTATATAGAAAATTTTCTCAAACTTTTATTTCTATAAGACCAATATTTTATTTTTATAGCAATTTGTCTCAAATTTAATTTATATAGAAAATTTTGTCAACATTTTATTTTCATAGACAAATTTTAAAATTAATTAAAAAATTCTCAAAATTTATATTATTATTTATTCACTACCATGAAGGTATCGTATACAACGTTTTCCCTCAAGCCGAACATTATCTACCAAAATATGAAGAAAATACCACAAAATAAAATTCTTATTTCAATAGAAAAATTTTCCAAAATTTTATTTCTCTAGAAAATTTCGTAAAAATTTTAATTCTATAGAAAATTTACTCAAAATTTTAGTTGCATAGAAAATTTTGTCCAAATTTTATTTCTATCGAAAATTTTCTTCAAATTGATTTTCTATCGAAAATTTTGTAAATTTTTTTCTATCGAAAATTTTGCCAATATTTTTTATCTAGAGAATTTTTTTGTCAAAATTTTATTCTGTAAAAATGTTGCCAATATTTTATTTCTATAAATTAATTTTGTCAAAATTTTATTTCTTTAAAAAAATGTATATCTATAGAAATTTTTTTTCAAAATTTTTTGCCTATTTTGATTCTATAGAAAATTTTCTCAAACCTTTATTTCTATCAATATTTATACATTGTTGTCGTTTTTTGATTTCAGCTTAAAACCATGCATTAACTAAACTACAAGTGTAGCTTAACCAACAGAGGAAAATAATGTTTGTCAAATTTATTTGGGCATAGCCTTATAGACTGCAAGATGGTTGGATGGACGCAAGTTTCGGAATTACCACATTCCTCATCAGCATCCTCTACTTGCAGCAAAACAATCAACCAATTATTAGAATAAATTCAGGCAGTTCATGAAACCCAACAATGAACCACATTGAACCTTAAGGGAAATATTCGTCTACACAATCACGGTTGCCACAGTTGGTAGAATTCTACCAAATATGGTAGATTTTTTTACTGTTTGGTGGAATTCTTTACACTTTTTTTAATTTTGCAAAATATTCCTCTCCAACTACGAGGTACTTTATAAATTTTATATAGAAATAAAATTTTGAAAAAATTTTCAATAGAAATAAAATTAAAAAAAAAAAATTAAATAGAAATAAAATTTTGAAAAAATTTTCAATAGAAATAAAATTAAAAAAAAAAAAAATTAAATAGAAATAAAATTTTAAAAAAAATTTTTTTTTGTATAGATATAAAATGTTGCCAACGTTTTTACAGAAACAAAATTTTGACAAAAATTTCTATAGATGAAAAATATTGGCAAAATTTTCAATAGAAAAAAATGTACAAAATTTTCGATAAAAATAAAATTTGAAGAAAATTTTCGATAGAAATAAAATTTGAAGAAAATTTTCGATAGAAATAAAATTTGGACAAATTTTTCTATAGAAATAAAATTTTGACGAAATTTTCTAGAGAAATAAACTTTTGATGAAATTTTCTATAGAAATAAGGTTTTGAGAAAATTTTCTCATTTTTGCTATTAAAATAAGAATTTTATTTTCTGATATTTTCTTCATATTTTGGTAGATTATGTTCGGCTTGAGTGGCGATACGAGATACGATAGTGGATAGTGGATAAATAATAATATAAATTCTGAAAATTTTTAAATTAATTTTAAAGAAGGAAAACTTCTTGAATTGGGGACCTAAATCATAAGACTTGACTCAAAGTTTTCATTTTATTATAACGTTTAAATTTGAATATGAAAATAAGTATAAATGATATTTTTTCACCAAAAGAAAGAGTTTCTTGAGTTTTTATTGGGGAATTTTGATTCAAATTTGGAGGGGATTTTTCGACACAAGAGCTAGAAAAACATTGGCAACACTGACTGTAGCTTAAGCAATTGTTTTGATGCCATTGTAAAGGTGGTTACATCCTGAATTTTTTCTATTCTAACGCTTGTTGTTGATATAAGGACATCTTTTGTGTTGGGTATTTCGTATTGTTCTGGGGATCCTCTAATACATGGTCAAGTATTTATTTTGGATTTCAACAAATTGAAATTTTAAATTTAAAATTTTCTTTGCTTATAAAATGTTACAAGGTACACAATGTATATAGGAGAAAGCCTTTCAAATGGAATAAAAGGGGCTAACCATACTGACACACACACGTATTCACATTCCTAGATCCTTTGCCTTTTGTTTAGCGTATAGTAGTTGTAGTGTTTGTGTACGTGTATGTGTAGTTGGTCATTGTTTCATTTCACACATCATGTGTTGATGTGACCGAATAAATAACACAATACTAGGAAATCTAGAAGAAAAGTAAAAAAAGGACGTTGTATATTTGGCAAGGACACAAGTCAGGCATTTCTAGCCGATGTCCTTTCTATATTCTCTTATTGTCTTCACTTTAATGTTTAGGTTTGTTTCGTTTAGTTTTCTTGTATTTCTTTGTTTGTTTTTTTTTTTTTTTGGAAAAAAGGACTGCCTCAAAAGATTAAAAAACAGTAGAACGACATATATTGGGGAGGCTTTTTTTGTATTTGTTTGATGGTTTACCGGGGAAAGTGAAAAGATCCCCTTCTTTAGGAAATATGATGATGATATGGACATCACATCACTATGACTTGAGATTTTCTATGTCGACCTGATAAAAGAAACAATCTGAGAAAAGTGCTATCAGTTTCTTTTTTGTTTTTCTTTTGGGTCAAATACAATTTTTGCCGCCAGTCTTAGCTTTAAAAGGATGCCAAGGTCTACATGTTTAAGATAGTCAAAATAACAAAAATCTTTTCTTGTTTTTTTTTTTTTTTTTTGTTTTGTATATTTTGTGATATGTTTATGTAAAGGATTTGTAGATATCTTGACATTAGAGTGAAATCTTTGATATTTTACAAATTCTAAACAATGTGGAGAATGTGCGGTGTGATGGGCCTGATCTGATGTTTTTTGTTTGTGATATGTGGGATAATTTACATTTGAATTCATTCTATAAATTTGGGAATTTCTATGCCTTTCACTCAATTAGCAAAAACATTTAAATAAGTGTGACTCTGATGGGAAATTAGATATCGTGTCATTTTTTTTTATTGAACAGAGAGATGTTTAATTTTGGCGCTGTCCATATTGTAAGAAGTACTGAATATGGATATTTTTCCCTGTAAGTACATTATCACACCCACAGAAAAAACCGTGATTGACAGTCACGTTTCAAAACGACCCGTTCATGAATATATATCAACATATATGTCGAATCAAATGCAAGAATAGATAATGTCAAACTGACAACGATGAAGTGACACCCTGTCAACGTAATGCTTACGAATTTATTATCGGGAGTATATCTATAGAAAATTTTGTCAACATTTTGTTTCTATAGAAACATTTGTCAAAATGTTATTTCTATAAAAATTTTTGTCAAAATGTTAATTCTATAGGCATTTTTTTTTTTAATTTTATTCCTGTATAAAATTTCGTCAAAAGTTTTATTTCTATAGAAAATTTTGTCAACATTTTATTTCTATAGAAAATTGTTTATTCCTATAGAAAATTTTGTCAAAATTTTATTTCTATAGAAATTTTTGTCAAGATTTTATTTCTATAGAAAATTTTGCCAAATTTTATTTCTATAGAAAATTCTGTAAAAATTTAATTCTATAGAATTTTGCCAAGTTTTATCTCTATAAAACACTTTGTCAAACTTTTATTTATTTGGCAAAATTTTTATATATATAGAAAATTTTGTCAAAGCTTTATATCTATAGAAAATTTTGTCAAAATTTTATATCTATAGAAAATTTTGTCAAAATTTTGTTTCTATAGAAACATTTGTCAAAATATGATTTCTATAAAAAATTTTGTCAAAATGTTAATTCTATAGGCATTTTTTTTAAATTTTATTCCTGTAGAAAATTTTGTCAAAGTTTTATTTCTATAGAAAATTTTGTCAACATTTTATTTCTATAGAAAATTTTGTCAAAATTTTATTTCTATAGACAATTTTGTCAAAATTTTATTTTTATAGAAAAGCTTCTCAAATTTTGTTTCTACGATATAGGAAATTTTTTCAATTTTTTTATTTCTATAGGAAATTTTCTCAAAATTTTATTTCTATAGAAAATGTTGTCAAAATTGTATTGCTATAGAACAGTTTGTCAAAAATTTATTTCTATAGAAAATTTTGTTTCTATACAAACATTTTTTTCAAAATTTTATTTCTATAGAAATATTTGTCAAAATTTTATTTCTATAGTAATATTTGTCAAAATTTTATATCTATAGAAAATTTTGTCAAAGTTTTATATCTATAGAAAATTTTGTCAAAATTTTATATCTATAGAAAATTTTGTCAACATTTTGTTTCTATAGAAACATTTGTCAAAATGTTATTTCTATAAAAATTTTTGTCAAATTTTTAATTCTATAGGCATTTTTTTTTAATTTTATTCCTGTAGAAAATTTTGTCAACATTTTATTTCTATAGAAAATTGTTTATTCCTATAGAAAATTTTGTCAAAATTTTATTTCTATAGAAATTTTTGTCAAGATTTTATTTCTATAGAAAATTTTGCCAAATTTTATTTCTATAAAAAATTTTGTAAAAATTTAATTCTATAGAATTTTGCCAAGTTTTATCTCTATAAAACACTTTGTCAAACTTTTATTTATTTGGCAAAATTTTTATATATATAGAAAATTTTGTCAAAGTTTTATATCTATTGAAAATTTTGTCAAAATTTTATATCTATAGAAAATTTTGTCAAAATTTTGTTTCTATAGAAACATTTGTCAAAGTATTATTTCTATAAAAAATTTTGTCAAAATGTTAATTCTATAGGCATTTTTTTTAAATTTTATTCCTGTAGAAATTTTGTCAAAGTTTTATTTCTATAGAAAATTTTGTCAACATTTTATTTCTATAGAAAATTTTGCCAAATTTTATTTCTATAAAAAATTTTGTAAAAATTGTATTTCAACATTTTGTCAACATTTTATTTCTATAGAAATATTTGTCAAAATTTTATTTCTATAGAAATATTTGTCAAAATTTTATATCTATAGAAAATTTTGTCAATGTTTTATATCTATAGAAAATTTTGTCAAAATGTTATATCTATAGAAAATTTTGTCAAAATTTTGTTTCTATAGAAACATTTGTCAAAATTTTGTTTCTATAGAAACATTTGTCAAAATTTTATTTCTATAAAAAATTTTGTCAAAATGTTAATTCTATAGATATTTTTTTTTTTATTTTATTTCTATAGAAAATTTTGTCAAAATTTTATTTCTATAGAAAATTTTTTAAAAATTTTATTTCTATAGAAATATTTGTCAACATTTTATTTCTATAGAAATATTTTTCAAAATTTTATATCTATAGAAATTTTTGTCAAAATTGTATTTCTATAGAAACATTTGTCAAAATGTTATTTCTATAAAAAATTTTGTCAAAATTTTAATTCTATAATTTTTTTTTTTTAATTTTATTTCTATAGAAAAGTTTCTCAAATTTTGTTTCTACGATATAGGAAATTTTCTCAATTTTTTTATTTCTATAGGAAATTTTCTCAAAATTTTATATCTATAGAAAATGCTGTCAAAGTTGTATTGCTATAGAACAGTTTGTCAAAAATTTAGTTCTATAGAAAATTTTGTTTCTATACAAAAATTTTTTCAAAATTTTATTTCTATAGAAATATTTGTCAAAATTTTATTTCTATAGAAATATTTGTCCAAATTTTATATCTGTAGAAAATTTTGTCAAAGTTTTATATCTATAGAAAATTTTGTCCAAATTTTATATCTATAGAAAATTTTGTCAAAATTTATTTTCTATAGAAACATTTGTCAAAATTTTATTTCTATAAAAAATTTTGTCAAAATGTTAATTCTATAGGCATTTTTTTTTAATTTTATTCCTGTTGAAAATTTTGTCAAAGTTTTATTTCTATAGAAAATTTTGTCAACATTTTATTTCTATAGAAAATTTTGCCAAATTTTATTTCTATAAAACACTTTGTCAAAATTTTATTTCTATAGAAAATTTTGTCAAAATTTTATTTCTGTAGAAATATTTGTCAAAATTTTATTTCTATAGAAATATTTGTCAAAATTTTATATCTATAGAAAATTTTGGATAAAGTTTTATATCTATAGAAAATTTTGTCAAAATTTTATATCTATAGAAAATTTTGTCAAAATTTTGTTTCTATAGAAACATTTGTCAAAATTTTATTTCTATAAAAAATTTTGTCAAAATGTTAATTCTATAGACATTTTTGTTAAATTTTGTTTCTATAGAAAATTTTTTCAAAATTTTATTTCTATAGAAATATTTGTCAAAATTTTATTTCTATAGAAATATTTGTCCAAATTTTATATCTATAGAAAATTTTGTCAAAGTTTTATATCTATAGAAAATTTTGTCAAAATTTTATATCTATCGAAAATTTTGTCAAAATTTATTTTCTATAGAAACATTTGTCAAAATTTTATTTCTATAAAAAATTTTGTCAAAATGTTAATTCTATAGGCATTTTTTTTTTAATTTTATTCCTGTAGAAAATTTTGTCAAAGTTTTATTTCTATGGAAAATTTTGTCAACATTTTATTTCAATAGAAATTTTTGTCAAGATTTTATTTCTATAGAAAATTTTGCCAAATTTTATTTCTATAAAACACTTTGTCAAAATTTTATTTCTATAGAAAATTTTGTCAAAATTTTATTTCTGTAGAAATATTTGTCAAAATTTTATTTCTATAGAAATATTTGTCAAAATTTTATATCTATAGAAAATTTTGTCAAAGTTTTATATCTATAGAAAATTTTGTCAAAAGTTTATATCAATAGAAAATTTTGTTTCTATAGAAACATTTGTCAAAATTTTATTTCTATAAAAAATGTTGTCAAAATGTTAACTCTATAGACATTTTTGTTAAATTTTGTTTCTATAGAAAATTTTGTCAAAATTTTATTTCTATAGAAAATTTTATCAAAATTTTATTTCTATACAAATATTTGTCAACATTTTATTTCTATAGATATATTTGTCAAAATTTTATATCTATAGAAAATTTTGTCAAAATTTATTTTCTATAGAAACATTTGTCAAAATTTTATTTCTATAAAAAATTTTGTCAAAATGTTAATTCTATAGGCATTTTTTTTTAATTTTATTCCTGTAGAAAATTTTGTCAAAGTTTTATTTCTATAGAAAATTTTGTCAACATTTTATTTCTATAGAAATTTTTGTCAAGATTTTATTTCTATAGAAAATTTTGCCAAATTTTATTTCTATAAAACACTTTGTCAAAATTTTATTTCTATAGAAAATTTTGTCAAAATTTTATTTCTGTAGAAATATTTGTCAAAATTTTATTTCTATAGAAATATTTGTCAAAATTTTATATCTATAGAAAATTTTGTCAAAGTTTTATATCTATAGAAAATTTTGTCAAAATTTTATATCTATAGAAAATTTTGTCAAAATTTTGTTTCTATAGAAACATTTGTCAAAATTTTATTTCTATAAAAAATGTTGTCAAAATGTTAACTCTATAGACATTTTTGTTAAATTTTGTTTCTATTGAAAATTTTGTCAAAATTTTATTTCTATAGAAAATTTTATCAAAATTTTATTTCTATAGAAATATTTGTCAACATTTTATTTCTATAGATATATTTGTCAAAATTTTATATCTATAGAAATTTTTGTCAAAATTATATTTCTATAGAAACATTTGTCAAAATGTTATTTCTATAAAAAAATTTTGTCAAAATTTTAATTCTATAATTTTTTTTAATTTTATTTCTATAGAAAATTATTTCAAAATTGTATTTCTATAGAAAATTTTGTCAAAATTTTATTTCTATAGAAAATTTTGTCAAAATTTTATTTCTATAGAAATATTTGTCAAAATTTTATTTCTATAGAAATATTTGTCAAAATTTTATATCTATAGAAAATTTTGTCAAAATTTTATTTCTATAGAAAATTGTGTCAAAATTTTATTTCTATAGAAAATTGTGTCAAAATTTTATTTCTATAGAAAATTTTGTCAAAATTTGCACTGCTTCCAGATCGCAGGTTGGGCATCCAAACAACGTTTTCTGAAGCTCTTTTTTTGCTGGGATATAGCTACAAATATAAATCGATCCCCAGACTTGACCACCGGACCTTTCTGGAAAAGCAAATGCCTTCCGATCTGGTTGAAATTTGGTACATCTGTATAGACCTTCTAACAAACATGCAAAACGTGGTCCATACTTATGGGGATCGGTTTATGTGCGGACTATCCCCATAGAAACCGATCCCCAGATTTGACCTCCGGGGAAGAAAAAATTTCATTCGATCCAGTTGAAATTTGGTACGTGATATTAGTATTTGCCTCTAACAACCTTGCAAACATTTGTTCATATCGCTCCATAAATCTAAAAAGCTCACGTACACACAAAGAAAATTTCATTTAAAGTCAGCCAACGAAAAATTTTTATTGATAAAGGGTGATTTGTTAAGAGATTGATAACTTTTTTTTAAAAAAAAAACGCATAAAATTTGCAAAATCTCATCGGTTCTTTATTTGAAACGTTAGATTGGTCCATGACATTTACTTTTTGAAGATAATTTCATTTAAATGTTGACCGCGGCTGCGTCTTAGGTGGTCCATTCGGAAAGTCCAATTTTGGGCAACTTTTTCGAGCATTTCGGCCGGAATAGCCCGAATTTCTTCGGAAATGTTGTCTTCCAAAGCTGGAATAGTTGCTGGCTTATTTCTGTAGACTTTAGACTTGACGTAGCCCCACAAAACATAGTCTAAAGGCGTCAAATCGCATGATCTTGGTGGCCAACTTACCGGTCCATTTCTTGAGATGAATTGTTCTCCGAAGTTTTCCCTCAAAATGGCCATAGAATCGCGAGCTGTGTGGCATGTAGCGCCATCTTGTTGAAACCACATGTCAACCAAGTTCAGTTCTTCCATTTTTGGCAACAAAAAGTTTGTTAGCATCGAACGATAGCGATCGCCATTCACCGTAACGTTGCGTCCAACAGCATCTTTGAAAAAATACGGTCCAATGATTCCACCAGCGTACAAACCACACCAAACAGTGCATTTTTCGGGATGCATGGGCAGTTCTTGAACGGCTTCTGGTTGCTCTTCACTCCAAATGCGGCAATTTTGCTTATTTACGTAGCCATTCAACCAGAAATGAGCCTCATCGCTAAACAAAATTTGTCGATAAAAAAGCGGATTTTCTGCCAACTTTTCTAGGGCCCATTCACTGAAAATTCGACGTTGTGGCAGATCGTTCGGCTATTCATGATGAAATGTCAAAGCATACTGAGCATCTTTCTCTTTGACACCATGTCTGAAATCCCACGTGATCTGTCAAATACTAATGCATGAAAATCCTAACCTCAAAAGAATCACCCTTTATAACGAAACATTTTCATTAATACAATGAAAATATTCGTTAATAGTACGAAACTTTACGTTGATTAACAGAAAATTTGTTATAATAACGATAAATTTCGTTGCATTAACGAATTTGTTTCGTTGGCTGATTTTTAACGACACATTTCGTTAATATAACGAAACTTTTTCTATTAGTGTATAAACCGACCCCGGCTGAAATTTGGAAAAAATATCTTCCCAAAGAAGTTTTTTATTTTAATTTTGTTTTTTTTTCATATTTTTAATGGGTAATTTGAACGTTGTTTGTTTCAAATAGGTTAAAAACAGAGTAAGAAACAATGAATTGATAGAAATTATTAAAATTTTCTCGAACCAAAATGCTGAATATATTCTAAAAAATTTCGATTTCGTTTTGTTTGTTATTGTTGGTTTCTCTTCAAGCATTATTGTTGTTTTTGATCTCAGTTTAAAACCATGCATTGACTAAACTACAAGTTTAGCTTAACCAACATAGGAAAAGAATGCTTGTCAAATTTAATTGGGCAAAGCCCTATAGACTGCAAGATGGTTGGGTGTACTGCTGTTTCGGAATTACCACATACCACATCAGCATCCTCTACTTGCAGCAAAAATTTCGAATTTTTAAGAATATTTAACGTGAAACGTTTTACACAAGCGTTAGAATACATTAAAAATCACATAAATTATAAAAATGGTTTATTTGTAAAAATATCACAATATTTTTTAATTCACATCTAAAACACTAAATTCTGATCAGACCTTAAGAAGTAATGCAAATTCAGTGGCGGACACTGTCTTATGACAAGTCCGTGTTAAGTTCATCGCTTCTGCGCCAATTTTGCACCATTTCCAGACTGAAAAAAAAAATATTTTCACTACATTTTTGGGGTCGTTTTTTGTTTTGCTGGATATGCATTTGTTCGGGAACGGTTAGTTTCTATGTAAAGAAAAATCCAAATGTAATTATAAGGGGAAAGAAGCTCCTAGAAATTTAAAAAAAAAATTATTTTTTAATTTATTTATTGTTTATTTTAATCATACAGTAAATGTATGATAAAAAAAGAAAATTTTGTCAAAGTTTTATATCTATAGAAAATTTTGTCAAAATTTTATATCTATAGAAAATTTTGTCAAAATTTTGTTTCTATGGAAACATTTGTCAAAATTTTATTTCTATAAAAAATTTTGTCAAAATGTTAATTCTATAGACATTTTTGTTAAATTTTGTTTCTATAGAAAATTTTGTCAAAATTTTATTTCTATAGAAAATTTTATCAAAATTTTATTTCTATAGAAATATTTGTCAACATTTTATTTCTATAGATATATTTGTCAAAATTTTATATCTATAGAAATTTTTGTCAAAATTGTATTTCTATAGAAACATTTGTCAAAATGTTATTTCTATAAAAAATAAAAAAGAAAAGGGAAAAGTAGCATTGGCTGCTAAGGCCATCAGCTATTTAAAAGAAAATTTATCCAAATAATTATGAATAAATAAATAATAGTACAATGGGCAATTAATTGCCCCAAATAAAAATTTAATTGAGTATTGCCACCAACATCAATTACATTTTAATTGAGCCAAACTGAATTAAAAGTGCCGAAGAAATCAATTAATTTTATAATCAAGTATATGTTTTTTTTTTGTAATTACTTCTGTGATTGATACTATCATTTTAGTGATTGAAGAAGTTTCGATTAAAAAATTAATAGGATCAATTAATTTGAATTAGAAAACATTTTTTTTTCTGTGCATAGAACATTTCACTTTTATTTTCGATATTCCGCTTAACTTATCTTTATACATTTAAAATTATAAAATCTCCCATCCAGTTTCGAGCTTTATATTATATATTACACATTTACGTATGTGTGTGTGTGCAACTTGACAATGGGATGACCCTAAAGTTCCGGTCAATATTAATGAGTTTTTAGCTTGAAAGAAATTTTCCATTCATACCCTGCTGATCCACATTTTAAAACCATGAATTATTCCATATCATGCTCTGTATCCATTTTCTAAGATTTTTATCTGCTGTTTTCTATGGCAGATTAATAAAAACAGGACAGTTAGGGTGGATGTGCAGCGAATAGCTTGTGATGAGGATATTTTATACTTTTATATGCTTTGAAACGAACAAAAATAGGTGTCACTTTTATCGACGTTATGCTGTATGATGTGGGTCATTGGCTTGGAATTTTGTTTTTTTTTTTTTATTCATTTGACCATAAATTACACCAAAAAGCTGGGCAGTGATATCTGACAAAGGGTCAAAGTGGAAGTTTTACGTTTCTTTTGTGAGAGGCGTGATTTGGTATTTTTGAATTAATCTTGAAGGGACTATTTGTTGACTCAGGTCTTGAGGAAGAAAAATCAATAGTGAAATTTGTATTGCTGAATAGAGATATTAACACGGACAGTGGGGTAAATTTTATTTTTCAAATAATCAGGTGGTCCATATGTAGTAGTTAGCTTTGCATCAAAACAAGATATAAAAGAAATATGCAGTAAGCACCATAATAAAATACAACTAACCATAGGATAGCGGTATAATAAGTTAGAACATATGCTAAAAAGTCTAAAAAGTGTTGAAAACTGCAACTATTTTTAAACGCTTTTTTATTTGTAGACAGATACTAAAAAACAATGCTGAAAAGTTTTTCAGCATTAAGTCAAGTTGATCTTAGTAAAACAAACATTTTTTCCATTTGGAAGTCGGATCACTCAACTATAAAGACAAAACGACATCATTGAAAAGTTTATCAACTTTTGGGGGAGAAAACTTTATATCATAGAAGAGCGTCTTCTATGCTAAGCAAAATTCGTATTCGTATTTAAGGACATGAAATCTTTGGTCTCGCGACAATATTTAATTCAGTGTATTGAATTATCTATTTATTAATTTCTTAGTTTAAATCTAATTTACTTTTCGACAGATTATTTCCATCGATAACAGGTATTTGTAGTTCAAATTCTCAGTGTTCAATTTTCATCGTATTATTATACCCTTCACCACTACTGTGGTACAGGGTATAATAAGTTTGTGCATTTGTATGTAACGCCAAGAAGGAGTAATCATAGACCAACCTTTTAGTATACGGATCGGCTTAGAATTAAATTCTGAGTCGATTTAGCGATGTCCGTATGTCTGTCTGTCCGTCTGTCCGTCTGTCTGTCTGTCCTTCTGTCTGTCTGTCTGTTGGTGTATTTTTGTGTGCAAAGTACAGCTCGCAGTTTTAGTCCGATTGTGCTAAAATTTGGTATAGGGTCCTGTTTCGGCTCAAAGACGATCCCTATTGATTTTGGAAAAAATCGGTTCAGATTTAGATATAGCTGCCATATATATTTTTCACCGATCTGGTCATAATTGACGTGTATATCAACCGATCTTTCTCAAATTCCGTACATCCGAATATTTTATGAGTCTCGAAAAACTTACAAAATATCAGCCAAATCGGTTCAGATTCACATATATAGCTTTCGCCCGATTTACACTCATATGACCACAGAGGCCAATTTTTAACTCCGATTTAGTTGAAATTTTGCACAGGGAGTAGAATTAGCATTGTAGCTATGCGTGCCAAATTTGATTGAAATCGGTTCAGATTTAGATATAGCTCCCATATATATGTTTTTCTGATTTCGACAAAAATGGTCAAAATACCAACATTTTCCTTGTTAAATCGCCACTGCTTAGTCGAAAAGTTGTAAAAATGACTCTAATTTTCCTAAACTTCTAATACATATATATCGAGCGATAAATCATAAATAAACTTTTGCGAAGTTTCCTTAAAATTGCTCCAGATTTAAATGTTTCCCATATTTATACCCTGCGCCACTCTGTGGAACAGGGTATTATATGTTAGTGCATATGTTTGTAACACCCAGAAGGAGACGAGATAGACACATGGTGTCTTTGGCAATAATGCTCAGGGTGGGTCCCTGAGTCGATATAGCCATGTCCGTCTGTCCGTCTGTCCGTCCGTCCGTCTGTCTGTGAACACATTTTTGTGATCAAAGTCTAGGTCGCAATTTAAGTCCAATCGCCTTCATATTTGGCACATGTTCCTAATTTGGGTCAGAATAAAACCCTATTGATTTTGGAAGAAATCGGTTCAGATTTAGATATAGCTCCCATATATATCTTTCGCCCGATATGGACAAATATGCTCCTAAAAGCCAGAGTTTTGGACCAATTTGGTTGAAATTTTGCACAAGGAGTACAATTGGTAGTATAGTCATGTGTGCCAAATTTGATTGAAATCGGTTCAGATTTAGATATAGCTTCCATATATATTTTTCGCCCGATATGGAGTTATATGGTCCCAGAAGCCAGAGTTTTGGCCCAATTTGGTTGAAATTTTGCACTAGGAGTACAATTAGTAATATAGTCATGTGTACCAAATTTGATTGAAATCGGTTCAGATTTAGATATAGCTTCCATATATATGTTTTTCTGATTTCGACAAAAATTGTCAAAATACCAACATTTTCTTTGTTAAATCGCCACTGCTTAGTCGAAAAGTTGTAAAAATGACTCTAATTTTCCTAAACTTCTAATACATATATATCGAGCGATAAATCATAAATAAACTTTTGCGAAGTTTCCTTAAAATTGCTTCAGATTTAAATGTTTCCCATATTTTTTTTACTAAAATTGTGTTCCACCCTAGTGCATTAGCCAACCTAAATTGTGAGTCTATAGATTTTGTAAAAGTCTATCAAATTCTGTCCAAATCGAGTGATATTTAAATGTATTTGGGACAAACCTTTATATATAGCACCCAACACATTTGACGGATGTGATATGGTATCGAAAATTTAGATCTACAAAGTGGTGCAGGATATAATATAGTCGGCCCCGCCCGACTTTAGACTTTCCTTACTTGTTTTGTTTTGTGTACTTGCTTCTAGGAAGCAAATTTAAATTTTTCGCTTTCTCATCATTTTTACTTCGTATGCTATCAAAGACCTTTAAAAACGAGTTAACGACAACTTTATTTTCCAAATTAAGACTCGACTTCCAGTAGAAAATATGCTATGTTTCAAGTAAAAAACTTCATTAAAATAAAGTTTTGAAAAACATGTCCTATATTTGAACGATTTTTTGCTTTATAGTCAAGATGCAAAAAGACAACAAATTTAAAGACAATTTCATTAAATTTTAAGAATTTTTCTGAATTATTAAAGTCAACTTGACCTTTGCCCAAACATTTTGTCTTTCATGTTATGATACCCATTTTTAAGTGAAATAACTTAATTATAAGGACAAAACGACTTCATTGAAAAGTTTATCGACTTTTGGACAAGGAAAAAAAACTTTATATTAGAGAAATGCGTCTTCTATGCTAAGCGAAATTTGCATTCGTATTTTAAAGACATAAAATTTTTGACCTCACGACAATATTTTTTTTCAGTGTATATTTCAACAACAAGTGTTGATAACTTCAACTATTTTTAAAAGCTTTTTTTATTTGTAGACAGATACTAAAAATCAAACGAAGGCGATTTCATTAATGCTGAAAAGTTTTTCAGAATTAAGTCAAGTTGATCTTAGTAAAACAAACATTTTGTATACCCTCCATCATAGGATGGGGGTATATTAACTTTGTCATTCCGTTTGTAACACATCGAAATATTGCTCTAAGACCCCATAAAGTATATATATTCTGGGTCGTGGTGAAATTCTGAGTCGATCTAAGCATGTCCGTCCGTTCGTCCATCCGTCCGTCCGTCTGTTGAAATCACGCTAACTTCCGAACGAAAGAAGCTATCGACTTGAAACTTGGCACAAGTAGTTGTTATCGATGTAGGTCGGTATTGAAAATGGGCCATATCGGTCCACTTTTACGTATAGCCCCCATATAAAGGGACCCTCAGATTTGGCATGTGGAGCCTCTAAAAGAAGCATATTTCATCCGATCCGGCTGAAATTTGGTACATGGTATAAGTATATGGTCTCTAACAACCATGCAAAAATTGGTCCATATCGGTCCTTAATTATATATAGCCCCCATATAAACCGATTCCCAGATTTGGCTTGTGGAGCCTCTAAGAGAAGCACATTTCATCCGATCCGGCTGAAATTTGGTACATGGTGTTGGTATATGGTCTCTAACAATCATGCAAAAATTGGTCGACATCGGTACATAATTATATATAGCCCCCATATAAACCGATCCCCAGATTTGGCTTGCGGAGCCTCATAGAGAAGCAAATTCCATCCGATCCGGCTGAAATTTGGTACATGGTGTTGGTATATGGTCTCTTACAACCATGCAAAAATTGGTCTACATCGGTCCATAATTATATATAGCCCCCATATAAACCGATCCCCAGATTTGGTTTGTGGAGCCTCTAAGAGAAGCATATTTCATCCGATCCGGCTGAAATTTGGTTCATGGTGTTGATATATGGTCTCTAACAACCATGCAAAAATTGGTACATATCGGTCCATAATTATATATAGCCCCCATATAAAACGTTCTCCAGATTTGACCTCCGGAGCCTCTTGGAGGAGCAAAATTCATCCGATCCGGTTCAAATTAGGAACGTGGTGTTAGTATATGGTCGCTAACAACCATACCAAAATTGGTCCAATCACACAAAAATTGGTCCATATCGGTTCATAATAATGGTTGCCACTAAAGCCAAAATAATCTACCAAAATTTTATTTCTATAGAAAATTTTGTACAAATTTTATTTCTGGAGACAATTTTGTTAAAATTTTATTCGGTTCATAATAAAATTTTCATCATTGTCATAATTGTAGTTCAAATTCTCAGTGTTCAGTTTCCATCGTTTTATTTAATTTAATTTTATCCTCAATACCACTGTTCCATTAAATTAATATTGACTTTTAAAACTTTGATTTTAAAATACCCCAAAATATCTCATTGATTTCCTTAGACACCTTAGATAAAAATTTAAGACTTTTTAAGATGGTTTACCAAAATAAATTGAAAATTTTCTTTTTTTTTTCAAAACCCAAAAAAACTGACTTACTACATCCTACTCTCTACTCTTTACACGGAAAATGCTCAATCTTCTCTTTCTATTTTGCTTCGTTCACAAAAATGTCGCTTATGTCCCTTACCTCTATTATCTCTGAAATGGTCTACCATTCCCCTTTGTTGCGTTATGTTCATATAAATTTCCCAAGTGACCCACGTACAAGGAATGAATATATTGGACAATCTCAGTGCTTTTCTGAGAGTGCTTTTTGTGTGTTTGTTTGATGGTGAGAGAGGATTTCATTTCCTTGTGTCATTGTAAATGGGTATTGTGTTCCTTTGAGGTAATGTGTGTTTAGGGCGACATCCTTGTTGAATTTGTTGCGTGAAAATGATATTCAAGAAGAGGAATTAAAAATACAATAAAAACATGGAAATTAGAAGTGAAAAATTAAAAAGCTTAAACTACAAAGGCCTATATTGGGATAGGCTATAGATAACTGTTATACAGGTGTAGTATATATTGGATAGTATAATTTGTATCTCAGGAAAACTTCGTACACTGAAAAGAAAGGCATGTCCAGTTCCAAAGATTTTCTCTTACACTAATGATTTTAGTATTGATTCCGAGCCAAAGAAACGGAGAATTGAAGTAAGGATAAATTTAACATGCATATTCTATTCTAAATTTGAGATTTGCGTATTTCATACTAGGAAATACATTTTAATTTATTGGTCTTTTTACATTTTTTTCCTCATGTGATAATAAAAAAAAAAAAAAAACAAAGTGTTACCGACAACTTAAATTTCCAAATTCGGCCCCTACTTCGTTTAGAAATTATGCTAAGCTTCAAGTAAAAAGCGTTAAGTTTGGGAAATCATCTCTTATTTTTGAATGTTTTTTTGCTTTGTAGTGATGATACAAAAAGTCAACAAATTTAAAGACGTTTTCATTAGTTTTAAAGAATTATTAAAGCTAAGTAATCTTAGTTAAACGGAGTTTGCTTTCATGTTACGATACTCGAATCACCTAACACTAAGGACAAAACGACTTCAATGAAAGGTTTATCGACTTTTGGACAAAACCTATTTGGATTTTAAGGACATAAAATGTTTGGCCTCACGACAATATTTTTTCAGTGTACTCGAATGTTTGTCTAATCATCTGTTCCAAACACGATGTATTTCTAAAAGCTTTTAAAAACTAGAATTATAATCTTTTAAGGCTACGGTCCCTTGTCATTGAGCTTAGCATAGAATCTGGCAGCACTAAGAGAGAAGTTCACCACTGTGGTATCACAATAGACTGAATAGTCTAAGTGAGCCTGAAATATCGGCCTACCACAATACCTAACGGAACGTAAGGCTACGTTATGCAAATGAAACTCGTTCTTTTCATTTCAAAATTTTAAGAAAAAAAAAATATTTGTATGTTTCATAAACGGACTAAAATATTCATGCATTCACGTGATTTCCAGATGACCTACCTTGGTCTTTTCATTGGGGACCCCTCGTTGGGGCATATTAACCCAACACAAAAAAAATGAAATTGTTCCAAAGGCACGACTTTAAAAGCACTTCCGAAAATGTCCTCCCTAAGATGTTTTTTATTTTAACCAAACAGGAATTTCTTTTATTTCAATTTTTTATACCCTCCACCATAGGGGTATATTAACTTTGTCATTCCGTTTGTAACACATCGAAATATTGCTCTAAGACCCCATAAAGTATATATATTCTGGGTCGTGCTGAAATTCTGAGTCGATCTGAGCATATCCGTCCGCCCGTCCGTCCGTCTGTTGAAATCACGCTAACTTCCGAATGAAACAAGCTATCGACTTGAAACTTAGCACAAGTAGTTGTTATTGATGTAGGTCGGGTGGTATTGCAAATGGGCCATATCGGTCCACTTTTACGTATAGCCCCCATATAAACGGACCCCAAATTTGGTTTGCGAATCCTCTACGGGAACCAAATTTCATCCGATCCGGCTGAAATTTGGTACATGGTGTGAGTATATGGTCTCTAACAATCATGCAAAAATTGGTCCACATCGGTCCACTTTTACGTATAGCCCCATATAAACGGAACCCCAGATATGGCTTGCGAATCCTCTAAGAGAAGCAAATTTCATCCGATCCGGCTGAAATTTGGTACATGGTGTTAGTATATGGTCTATAACAACCATGCAAAAATTGGTCCACATCGGTCCATAATTATATATAGCCCCCATATAAACCGATCCCCCGATTTGGTTTGCGGAGCCTCTAAGAGAAGCAAATTTCATCCGATCCGACTAAAATTTGGTACATGGTGTTAATATATGGTCTCTAATGACCATGCAAAAATTGGTCCACATCGGTCCATAATTATATATAGCCCCCATATAAACCGATCACCAGATTTGACCTCCGGAGCCTCTTGGAAGATCAAAATTCATCTGATTCAGTTGAAATTTGGTACGTGGTGTTAGGTTAGGTTAGGTTATGTGGCAGCCCGATGCATCAGGCTCACTTAGACTATTCAGTCCATTGTGATACCACAGTGGTGAACTTCTCTCTTATCACTGAGTGCTGCCCGATTCCATGTTAAGCTCAATGACAAGGGACCTCCTTTTTATAGCCGAGTCCGAACGGCGTTCCACATTCCAGTGAAACCACTTTGAGAAGCTTTGAAACCCTCAGAAATGTCACCAGTATTACTGAGGTGGGATAATCCACCGCTGAAAAACTTTTTTGGTGTTCGGTCGTAGCAGGAATCGAACCCACGACCTTGTGTATGCAAGGCGGGCATGCTAACCATTGCACCACGGTGGCTCCCGTGGTGTTAATATATGGCCTCAAACACCCATGCAAAAATTGGTCGAAATCGCTCCATAATTATATACAGGCCCTATATAATTGGTATTACAGGAAAAGGTGTTAAGAACTAAAAATCCTCGTGGATGTGAGAAAGTTGTGAGGACAATGCAATTAGCAAGAAAATAAAGTTTTTTTTGAGCTAGTCCTTATGAAATTGTTTTTCCATCCTGGAAAAGAATAAACGTTTATCACGAAAAGTATATACTTTTCTTCCAAATACACTTCCTTACAGCGAAAATCAAATGAGAAACGAACTTTGTTTGTCTAAAATTTCGTTTGGGAGGAAAGAATTATTTTTTTGCGTGCATGGTGGAGGTAACATAAGATTCGGCCTGGACGAACTTATGGCCGTATATACTTGTTTATAACTCGCTTTTTTCATATTTTTAATTGGCAATTTTAACATCTTTTGTTTCCAACAGTTTAAAAACAGAGTAAGAGTTAATAACATGCTTCAAATTTTTTAATATTTGAAAATATTTGAGTTCAAACGTTTCTGAGACGTTAAGAAATCATAAAAAAATATAAAAGTTATTTATGTGAAAAAATATCACAACATTTTTTAATTCACATCCAGAACACTGAATTTGGATCACACTTTAAGAAATGATACAATTTCATCGGCCGTTGAAATGGTGGAAATCCCAGGCCCATGCTCCTACACCAATTTTTCACTACTTCCGGATCAAAAACAACTTCACGACCGTTTTGGAGACTGGTTTTTTACTGGGAACGTATACCCCCTTTGGCTCTTTGGACGGCATGGGGGGTATGGCTCTTTGCCGTGATTAACTCCCACTCGAAAGAAGGTCTAAATAAAAAAGTTATGAAGAAATTTGTAAGATTTCTTGCGAAATTTGCAAAAGTGAAATTAAAAAAAAAACCGATGAGTTGTACCTTGGCCAAAAAAAAATTTAATTTGACACACTTGTAGTTCGCTCCAAGACGAATTTCGTGAAGTTTGTCCCAAATCAGTTGTTATTCCGGAAACCATTGATGCTGAGTGCCAACTGATATTTGCATGATCGTCAAGTGACCTATCGTGATATTGAGACAACCTTAGGTATTAGTGGGAGCAGCATACATTCAATATTGCATGAAATTGTGACCTCAAAAAGATTTGATTTGGATCCCACACAGTTTGTCAATAGCTCAAAAAAAGGTTCGTGTTTATTGGTCGAAAGAAAGCAATCGACTGTGTAGGTACTTCAAGATGAGCTAAAAGGTGCTCGTTTTTCGGGAAAACTGAAAATGTCTCAATCGTACATTGCAAAAAAACATGAACGGTTCTAAAGATTTTGTATCCACAATAATGAGTTTGGTATTGCTTAGCATACGTCGGTTATGCTAAGAAAAATTCGCATTCGTAATTAAGAACATGAAATCTTAGACTTTACTACAATATTTTTTTCAGTGTACCACTAGAACATCTCGGAAAATTCATGTCTGAGTGGTACACAATAATTTGTTTGTTAGTTGTCTTTGAAAAAATCAGGAAACCAACTGACGAAGACGGATCACTCTTCACCACCACAATGCGAGCTCTCATACCTCGGCTCCAAGAACTACAACTTTGAGTACTCAAAGCATCACCGTATAGTCCTGACATTGTACCGACTGACTTCTGTTTATTCACATACGTTAAAGATAAAATGAAAGGTCAACTTTTTGCGACACCTGAAGAAGTGGTTGATGGGTTCAGAATGCATGTTTTAGAGATATTACCTCAACTAGTGTGGTAAAAGTGCACCGACAATTGCTTTAAGCTCTTCCAAAAGTGTACAGATCTTAATGGGAATATTTTAAAAGACAATACAGCTATTTTCGTTGATTATATTTGTTGTTTATTCTATAATCCCGAAATATAAAAGACATTCCTCGCAATAACTGTTGTTGAAATTATATGGGGGAGGGTATAGAGTAACAAATTTTGCTGTTCAATTGGCTGGAAATTAAATAAAAATGATTTTTATTCGTATATACACCAACACATTTCCGGTAGTCATATAGACATAATGTTGCCTTGGTTAGCACTGACATTGAAATTGAAACAAATATCTGCTGTCTAAAAAACCTAGTTCTGTTTGTGTCATTACTCTCTATCCACTTCCACTTTCTTTGTATTGTTCTACTTCAGATTGCAGACTAAACAAAAAAAAAACAGACATCAAGAGAAAAAGTGTAGCCAACAACCACTTTAAAGACAAAAAATGAGATGAACAAAAAAAAAAAAACAAACCATCTATTTTAGAGAGACAAACAAATGACAAAAGCAGTAAAAACTATGCCATCGTCGGCATGCCATCTCATCATAGTGAACAGCATCCTTTATAAACGAAACTGGATCATGAATTGCAGTGAAAAAGCAAAACCTGCGGGTATCCAATCAGCTACAGAAACTCATAACTAGTTCATCGTTGACATTTCCTATCCCCTCAATGGTATTTAAAAGGACCAGAGAGAGAGAGCTATTGCTATAATGATTTTGTCCTGTTTGTGTTTTTATTTCGGAATGCATGCTGGTGAGATATGGTCCGGTTTTTATTTATAATTGGATCACGATTGCCGTAATGTTTCCTCAACTAAATGTTATCCTCATTAATTATTTCAAGGCTTGTTATGACAGGATTTACATTCTATTTAGTTTAATAATATGTTAATAATATGTTAATGATTTTGTTTTTGTGGGCTTGTTTGTATTCTGATGCTGCACAGAAAAAAATATCTCCAAAATATTTCCAATTAAAAAGTTAATTGAATTTGAAAATTTTTTCAATTAATAAATTAATTGGTACAATTAACTTTTTAATCAAGATAGAAACATTAAGTTAATTAAGTCAATGATTGAAAATTTTAAAATTTTTAATTAAAAAGTTAATTGATACAATTAACTTTTAATCAAATTCGGAAGACTAAGTCAGTTTATGACGAAGATGAACATTTTTTTAAATTTATAATTAATTTTTTTTCAAACAATCAATTGTTAATCCAAATAAAAATTCTAAGCCAATTCAGAATTTAATTGAAAATAGTTACTTTTTTTAATTAATAAATTAATTGAGTTTTGCAATCAACATCAATTAAAGTTTTAATTGAATCAATTAAAAAATTAATTGAAATATGGCACTGAAATCAATTAATTTTTTAATCAAGAATTTTTTCTATGCCCAATTAAAACTGTGATTGATACTATCATTTTCGTGATTGAAGACATTTCAATTAAAAAATTAATTGGATCAATTAATTTCGTGATTGAATCAGAAATTTTTTTTTGTGTGTGCTGTATATGTACAGTTACCTTTGTATATGTATTTTCGTTTTTTGATATACGCGCACTATGCGTCAATGGAATTTTATGGCAATAGAAGTGTTTTTTACGCTTAAATAAACAATTATATATCTTGGTCATATAAATGATTTAAACATTTTTTAGGACCATTCTATGATTACAGGAATTTGCATTTATTGCCGTGGAACCATGTTTTGTTGAAAAAAAAAAAAATGATTTCAGTAACAAATAACTGTAACAGTAAAATACAAAAAATTTATTGAATTTGACTGGAGATCACATGCCACAAACCATGGATCTCATTTGTAACTTGTAGAGATGAAATGAAGACATTGTTTATTTTATAAAGGGTGGTTAAATTGTAAGGGCCGATGTTGAATGTGAACCACACCTAAACGCCAAGTTTTTTTTCGAATTTTATTTGACATTTCTCTATTCCAGACTTACTCAATTTGAACCATGAAGAGATACACAATCCAACAACGTGTTAAATGGTTCCAAGAAATGGCAACAGTGGATGATCAATTTTCGAAGAAAATCATCTTCAGAGATGAGGCACATTTTCACCTCTGTGGATTCGTCAATAAACAGAATTGCCGCATTTGGGCGAATGAGAATTCAAGAGTGATTGTCGAAAAACCAATGCACCCACAAAGAGTGACTGTTCGGTGCGGTTTATGGGCTGGCGGCATCATCGGGCCGTATTTTTTCCAATCTGTGGCCGGTCAGGCAGTTACTGAGAATGGTGTTCGCTATCGTGAGATGATATCGAACTTTTTATGGCCCGAATTGGAAAATATGGATGTGGACGATATGTGGTTTCAGCAGGACGGTGCTACTTGCCACACAGCTAACGAAAAAATGCCTCATTTGCGCAACAAATTCAATGGCCGTGTTATCTCACGTAATGGCGATGTCAATTGACCGCCAAGATCATATGATCTGACACCGTTGGACTTTTTTCTTTGGGGTTATTTGAAAGAAAAGGTGTACGTCGATAAGCCAGCAACAATTCAAGAGCTAAAGGATGAGATAATTCGGCACATTAACGGCATAGAACCTCCATTATGCCTCAGCGTCATCGAGAATTTGGACCATCGGATGAAGGTGTCCACCGATATATTTTGTTCCATACATAATTGAGTAATACCAATATATCATAATAAAACAAGTAAGGAAAGTCTAAAGTCGGGCGGGGCCGACTATATTATACCCTGCACCACTTTGTAGATCTAAATTTTCGATACCATATCACGTCCGTCAAATGTGTTGGGTGCTACATACAAGGGTTTGTCCCAAATACATACATTTAAATATCACTCGATTTGGACAGAATTTGATAGACTTTTACAAAATCTATAGACTCAAAATTTAAGTTGGCTAATGCACTAGGGTGGAACACAATTTTAGTAAAAAAAGAAGTAAGGAAAGTCTAAAGTCGGGCGGGGCCGACTATATTATACCCTGCACCACTTTGTAGATCTAAATTTTCGATACCATATCACATCCGTCAAATGTGTTGGGTGCTATATATAAAGGTTTGTCCCAAATACATTTAAATATCACTCGATTTGGACAGAATTTGATAGACTTGTACAAAATCTATAGACTCAAAATTTAGGTTGGCTAATGCACTAGGGTGGAACACAATTTTAGTAAAAACCAGTAAAGAAAGTCTTAAGTCGGGCGGGGCCGACTATATTATACCCTGCACCACTTTGTAGATCTAAATTTTCGATACCATATTACATCCGTCAAATGTGTTGGGGGCTATATATAAAGGTTTGTCCCAAATACATACATTTAAATATCACTCGATCTGAAGAATTTGATAGACTTCTACAAAATCTATAGACTCAAAATTTAAGTCGGCTAATGCACTAGTGTGGAACACAATGTTAGTAAAAAAAATATGGGAAACATTTAAATCTGGAGCAATTTTAAGAAAACTTCGCAAAAGTTTATTTATGATTTATCGCTCGATATATATGCATTAGATGTTTAGGAAAATTAGAGTCATTTTTACAACTTTTCGACTAAGCAGTGGCGATTTTACAAGGAAAATGTTGGTATTTTGACCATTTTTGTCGAAATCAGAAAAACATATATATGGGAGCTATATCTAAATCTGAACCGATTTCAACCAAATTTGGCACGCATAGCTACAATGCTAATTCTACTCCCTGTGTAAAATTTCAACTAAATCGGAGTTAAAAATTGGCCTCTACGGTCATATGAGTGTAAATCGGGCGAAAGCTATATATGGGAGATATATCTAAATCTGAACCGATTTCAGCCAAATTTGGCACGCATAGCTACAATGCTAATTATACTCCCTGTGCAAAATTTCAACTAAATCGGAGCAAAAAATTGGCCTCTGTGGTCATTTGAGTGTAAATCGGGCGAAAGCTATATATGGGAGCTATATCTAAATCTGAACCGATTTCAACCAAATTTGACACGCATAGCTACAATGCTAGTTCTACTCCCTGTGCAAAATTTCAACTAAATCGGAGCAAAAAATTGGCCTCTGTGGGCAAATGAGTGTAAATCGGGCGAAAGCTATATATGGGAGCTATATCTAAATCTGAACCGATTTCCACCAAATTTGACACGCATAGCTATAATGCCAATTCTACTCCCTGTGCAAAATTTCAACTAAATCGGAGCAAAAAATTGGCCTCTGTGGACAAAGGAGTGTAAATCGGGCGAAAGCTATATATGGGAGCTATATCTAAATCTGAACTGATTTGGATGATATTTTGCAAGTTTTGCGAGACTCATAAAATATTGGGATGTACGGAATTTGAGGAAGATCGGTTGATATACACGCCAATTATGACCAGATCGGTGAAAAATATATATGGCAGCTATATCTAAATCTGAACCGATTTTTTCCAAAATCATAGGGATCGTCTTTGAGCCGAAACAGGACCCCATACCAAATTTTAGGACAATCGAACTAAAACTGCGAGCTGTACTTTGCACACAAAAATACATCAACAGACAGACAGACGGACAGACAGACAGACAGACAGACGGACAGACAGACAGACGGACATCGCTAAATCGACTCAGAATTTAATTCTAAGACGATCGGTATACTAAACGATGGGTCTCAGACTTTTCCTTCTTGGCGTTACATACAAATGCACAAACTTATTATACCCTGTACCACAGTAGTGGTGAAGGGTATAAAAATATGGGAAACATTTAAATCTGAATCAATTTTAAGGAAACTTCGCAAAAGTTTATTTATGATTTATCGCTCGATATATATGTATTAGAAGTTTAGGAAAATTAGAGTCATTTTTACAACTTTTCGACTAAGCAGTGGCGATTTAACTAGGAAAATGTTGGTATTTTGACCATTTTTGTCGAAATCAGAAAAACATATATATGGGAGCTATATCTAAATCTGAACCGATTTCAATGAAATTTGGCACACATGACATATTACTAATTGTACTCCTAGTGCAAAATTTCAACCAAATTGGGCCAAAACTCTGGCTTCTGGGGCCATATAAGTCCATATCGGGCGAAAAATATACATGGAAGCTATATTTAAATCTGAACCGATTTCAATCAAATTTGGCACACGTGACTATATTACCAATTGTAATCCTTGTGCAAAATTTCAAGCTAATCGGGATAAAACTCTGGCATCTGGGTCCATCGGGCGAAAGATATATATGGGAGCTATATCTAAATCTGAATCGATTTCAACCAAATTTGGCACGCATAGCTACAATGCTAAATCTATTCCCTGTGCAAAATTTCAACCAAATTGGGCCAAAACTCTGGCTTTTAGGACCATATTAGTCCATATCGGGCGAAAGATAAGAAAGAATGAAAGGTACTCCTTGTGCAAAATTTCAACCAAATTGGGCCAAAACTCTGGCTTTTAGGACCATATTAATCCATATCGGGTGAAAGATATATATGGGAGCTATATCTAAATCTGAACCGATTTCAATCAAATTTTGCACACTTGACTATACTACTAATTGTACTCCTAGTGCAAAATTTCAACCAAAATCTGGCTTCTGGGGCCATACAAGTCCATATCGGGCGAAAGATATATATGGGAGCTATACCTAAAACTGAACCGATTTCAATCAAATTTTGCACACTATACGACTAAGTGTTATGTTTCTACAAAATATCAAGCAAATCGGTATAAAACTCTGGCTGCTGGGTCCATATTAGTGCATATCGGGCGAAAGATATATATGGGAGCTTTATCTAAATCTGAACCGATTTCTTCCAAAATCAATAGGGTTCTATTCTGACCCAAACTAGGAACATGTGCCAAATTTGAAGGCGATTGGACTTAAATTTCGACCTAGACTTTGATCACAAAAATGTGTTCACAGACAGACGGACAGACGGACATGGTTATATCGACTCAGGGACCCAACCTGGGCATTATTGCCAAAGACACCATGTGTCTATCTCGTCTCCTCCTGGGTGTTACAAACATATGCCCTAACTTATAATAAATACCCTGTTCCACAGTGTGGCGTAGGGTATAATAAAATTACAATAATTTCCTAAATAGTTTGTGTTTTATTCAAAATCAACATCGGCCCTTGAAATTTTAACCACCCTTTATATTATTAGTCTATACTCGTTTTTTTGTTTTGGGTATATATTGTGGGCGCATGTAAGAGTTTTTCGAGGTAAATTTTGTATCAAAAGAAAGACAATTTACTGTAGACATGGCGAATTGATGCAATTTTAGAGGAAAAAATTGCATTTGCCTAATATTGTTGACGTTGTTGTGTTAGTTTTAGAGTAGCTGTTGTTTGCTTTGTTGTAGCGTGAGTGCGTGTGTGTTGTTGTTGAGTTTGACTTTGGTTATGGTGGCATAGAGTTTGAGAGTGATAATGGGAGCTTTGATGGAGAGAAGAGAGAGAGAGAGAGCTAAAGCAGTGAGTATAATATTAATATACTTTGTGTAGCCAAATGATGGTATTATATAGTGGGGGGAGTGTGTTGGTGGTTATATGTTTTATGTATTAAAACGTTTATGTTTTATGTACTATTGCAAAGTTATATTATACTTATTTCGTTTAAGACAATTTGGAATAAACTACAATGTTTTAGTTTTAATTTGTATTGGGCGGCTGCTATAAGGATGCAATGTACATTTCAGCCTACTAGAGAGTCCTGCCATTACCATTTTTGCTTAATATTTAAAAACTAAGCTTTCAAAAATTTTTCTGTAAATAGATAGTTACGTGTCAACTCCTTTTCTGATCGGTTTGTGAATGGTTTAACTGTGGACAGATTGCTGATGAATACGATGAAACTTCAAGCTACCTTTGCAAAATCTTTGAGTGGGTACATTTAAACCAAACTCACGAAAAATATCGTGACTCACGATTAATTTTATGATTAATTTACCTTACCGAAGTGTCGTAAAACATGAGCATTATTAAAATCGAGACTGTTATTAAACTCTTAACATCCCAGGTGTCAATAGAACTGTAATTGAATATAACTCTTAAGCGTTTTATGTTGGTGAGCAGGAATATTTTCGTGAGTGTAATTCGTTACTCACGCACACTCACGAAAATATTATTTTCGTGACTCACGCACGAATCACGAAAATTTTCGTGAGTCACGACAATTTCGTGTCACGTGCACACCTCTAGTGTATATGTTTGCAACACCCAGAAGGAGACGGCATAGGCACACAGTGTCTTTGGCAATAATGCTCAGGGTCAGCCCCTGAGTCGATCTAGTCATGTCCGTCTGTCTGTGAACACCTTTTGTTAACAAAGCCTAGGTCGCAGTTTTGTTTCAATAAACTTCAAATTTGGCATAAGTATCTTATTAGATCCGAATAGAACCCTAATCTTGATAAACTCTGGAAGTGATTCTGAGTCGACCGGTATATATTTAATGGGGTCGAAAATCAATATTTCTGGTAGGCACATGTTTTGGCAGATCAAAGTTATTATATCCTGACCACTATGTGGTTTAAGATACAATTAGCTGAGACTTATCCTAAAGACTGTATTGAAGCGCTGAACAGACAAGTATTTCGGCTACAGACCATAGACCTTCCAACAGAACTCAGCACTCGTCAATCAATAATGACTTAAAAAAGATTTTTCTCTCGCTTCATTTCTACCGCTATTTCTACTTTCGAACCTGGGCGTTTTGAAGAGTAAGGTTGGCGGGACCCACCGTGGTGCAATGGTTAGCATGCCCGCCTTGCATACACAAGGTCGTGGGTTCGATTCCTACTTCGACCGAACACCAAAAAGTTTTTCAGCGGTGGATTATCCCACCTCAGTAATGCTGGTGACATTTCAAAGCTTCTCTAAGTGGTTTCACTGGAATGTGGAACGCCGTTCGGACTCGGCTATAAAAAGGAGGTCCCTTGTCATTGAGCTTAACATGGAATCGGGCAGCACTCAGTGATAAGAGAGAAGTTCACCAATGTGGTATCACAATGGACTGAATAGTCTAAGTGAGCCTGATGCATCGGGCTGCCACCTAACCTAAGCTAAGGTTGGCACAAACAAAATACCAAAGAGTCGATCATCTCAAGACGACGCTTCCCCGGGAATAGGCCAGATTACCACAGAATTGCTTTCGTGCAGTGTGTGATGGCCGTTTGAAGGCCCCAATTCGTGCCAGAGGCATCCAATTCGTACAAATCTAAACTGATTCTAAAATTTGAAGTTATTAAGAAATGAAATGCTACAGCGCTTTACTCTATTGTACTACAAATCAGCCACCCTGTATATGGGTATACAAACCGATAAAAAAAAACAAATTTTTCATATCTCTTTATTGTCATATAATCACGGTTGCTACCGTTGGTAGAATTCTACCACAAAATGGTAGAATTTTTACTCTTTGGTAGATTGGTAGAATACTTTATGTTTTGGTAGATTTTGCAAAATATATATCTCCATCTATGAGGTATTTCATAATTTTTTTAGAAATAAAATAAATTTGACCAACATTTTCTATAGAAATAAAATATTTGACCAACATTTTCTATAGAAATAAAATTTTGACACAATTTTCTATAGAAATAAAATGTTGACAAAATTTTTTATAGAAATAAAATTTGGACAAAATTTTTTATAGAAATAAAATTTTTACAAAATATTCTATAGAAATAAAATTTTGATAAAATTTTTTGTAGAAATAACATTTTGACAAAATTTTTTATAGAAATAAATCTTAACAAAATTTTCTATAGAAATAAAGCTTTGAAAAAAATTTCTATTGGAATAAAATTATGACAAAATTTTCTATAGAAATAAAATTTTGGTTAAATTTTCTATAGAAATAAAATTTTGACAAAATTTCCTATAGTTAGGCAGTAGCCGACTATCAAACCCTTTTTCGGGAGGTTCAAGTGTAGTTCACGTTGGGTTGAGTGAATTACCCGAATTTATTCTGATAATTGGTTGATAGTTTTGCTGCAAGTAGAGGATGCTGATGAGGAATGTGGTAATTCCGAAACAGCTGTACATCCAACCATCTTGCAGTCTATAGGGCTTTGCCCAAATAAATTTGACAAGCATACTTTTCCTCTGTTGGTTAAGCTACTCTTGTAGTTTAGTCAATGCATGGCTTTAAGCTGAGATCAAAAAACAAAAAAACAACAATAACGATTGAAGAGAAGCCAACAATAACAAACAAAACGAATGAAGATAGAGGAAGCACGCTCAAAAACAAACCCAGCCAAATACATACAAATCGATGATTTGAGTTTGGCAAAGGAAAAGAGATATGCTGGCAAATTTGTTTAGGCAGTAGCCGACTATCAAACCCTTTTTCGGGAGGTTCAAGTGTAGTTCACGTTGGGTTGAGTGAATTACCCGAATTTATTCTGATAATTGGTTGATAGTTTTGCTGCAAGTAGAGGATGCTGATGAGGAATGTGGTAATTCCGAAACAGCTGTACATCCAACCATCTTGCAGTCTATAGGGCTTTGCCCAAATAAATTTGACAAGCATACTTTTCCTCTGTTGGTTAAGCTACTCTTGTAGTTTAGTCAATGCATGGCTTTAAGCTGAGATCAAAAAACAAAAAAACAACAATAACGATTGAAGAGAAGCCAACAATAACAAACAAAACGAATGAAATAAAATTTTGACAAAATTTTCTATAGAAATAAAATTTTGATCAAATTTTCTATAGAAATAAAATTTTGACAAAATTTTCTATAAATTTTTTTTTTGGACAAAATTTTCTATAGAAATAAAATTTTGACAAAATTTTCTATGGGAATAAAATTTGACTAAATAGAATTTGGAAATAGTTTTCTATAGAAATAAAATTTTGAAAAAATTTTCTATAGAAATAAAATTTGGACAAAATTTTCTAAAGAAATAAAATTTTGACAAAATTTTCTATAGAAATAAAATCTTGACAACATTTTCTATAGAAATAAAATCTTGACAACATTTTCTATAGAAATAAAATTTGGACAACACTTTTTATAGAAATAAAATTTTGACAAGATTTTCTCTAAGAAGAAAATTTTAATAAAATTTGTTATAAACGAAAAATTCAAATGAAATGAAATTTTTATAAATTTTTCTATAAAAATTAAATTTTGACTATATTTTCTATAAAAATATTTCATCATTTCTTAAAGTGGCGGTTTGATTTATTTTCGCGGACACGTAGATTATTTAGACCGTTGTGACATTGTTAGATCGATTTCACTTCTTGATTGTATAGAAGGCGCACTGATCATGCAAATTACTTGAAACTGAATGTAAAATGTCCAGATTTAACTTATCGTAAACATTTAAATAATGGGGATGAACATCTACAGTTTTAGATTTATAGAAATAAAATTTTGACAAAATTTTCTATAAACTTTTTTTTTACAAAATTTTCTATAGAAATAAAATTTTGACAACATTTTCTATAGAAATAAAATCTTGACAACATTTTCTATAGAAATAAAATTTGGTCAACACTTTTTATAGAAATAAAATTTTGACAAGATTTTCTCTAAGAAGAAAATTTTAATAAAATTTCTTATAAACGAAAAAATCAAATGAAATTTTTAAAATTTTTCTATAAAACTAAAATGTTGACTATATTTTCTATAAAGTTATTTCATCATTTCTTAAAGTGGCAGTCTGATCACAAACATATATATTTCGATGTATCCCTCCCAGAATGGAAAATTTATTAAAGGCCCATTATTATCATCCTATGGTGATGGATAGAAACAAAAATGGTTTGGTGGCACTGTATAAAAATGCAATTGTGGCAATTTGAACATCTTTGACAAGATTAGAAACGGCAAATTCGCATTTATGCAAATTCCTTTAACTTTATTATGCTCTCACTGATAGACTCATGCTATCAAACACTCCGTCCTTGACAATGTTGATGATGATGAGGATGATGGTGTGACAATGCTGCCGGTTAAATGATGTCGATGCTATGGATTGGGATAGGTTTGTTCATGGCTAAGAGAGAGACTGATGGCAGGGGGTAAACCATTTACTGGTAATATAAGAAGAACGAAACTAAATTCTAGAGAGTATTGAAGAAATGCTTTTGCTGTTGCAGGAATTGGTAAAAGCCAACACACACATGTGTAAGTGTGTGAGGGTGTATGCGTGTTTGAGTAAGTTAGTGAAAATAAATAAAGCACCAAAGCGGAAACGTGCCTAGCCTTAAGACATCAAAAAGGAAGAATAACAGAAAAAGATTCGAAATTTTAGTATTCGTTTTTGTCTGTTGACTGACTGTTGCTATATCCTGCTTCTTTTTGCCCGGGTAGGAGGACATGAGTATTTGTATTGCCCTCAAACATATCCGTGGTTTTGTTTTTTTCTTTGCTTGCTATCTAAAGTCAAAGATGAAATTCAAAGCAAGATAAACATACTCGTTGCATTGCCATTATTTTCCTATGGTTATTCTCTGCAACCACGGTTGCCATTCGTGACAAAAATTTGAAGAAAATGTAAGAAAAATCTACCAACTTTAATTTTTTTTTTGAATTTTTTTTTATCAAATTTGTGGTTAGTATGAAAACATTTTGTTTCTGTGGTTTTCCAGCATTTGTAATATTATGTATTATGATCTCTTCTATTAGCGATAATTTTTTGAGTGTATCCCTTGAATTGTAAATGGGTCGAATTTTAAGTTTGTAATGATTTTTTTTTTTTTTTGATGAAATTGAGTTTAAGGAAAATTTTATTTTGTGTAAATTATTTTTATAGGAATTTTTTTTCAAAAATTTTTTTCTACAGAAAATTATCTCAAAATAATATTGAGAAAATATATCAAATATTTAAATATGACCTTCATCTTGAAAAACATGAATTTAAAGGCTAACACAAAAAATCAAAGACAAAACTAATATTTTTTTACAATTTTATTCCTATAGAAAATTTTGTCAAAATTTAATTTCTATACAAAATTAACAAAATTTTATTTCTAAAGAAATGTATGTTTAAATTTTATTTCTATAAATTTACGAAATTTTCTATATATAACATATTTCTATAGAAGACTTTATTTCTATAGAAGATTTTGCAAAATTTTATTTCTATAGAAAATTTTGTCAAAAAATTTATTTCTATAGAACATTTTTTCAAAATTTAGTTTCTATAGAAAATTTTATTGAAATTGTATTTTTATAGACAATTTTATCGAAATTATATTTCTATAGATAATTTTGTCGAAATTATATTTCTATCGAAAATTTTGTCGAAATTGTATTTTTATAGACAATTTTGTCAAAATTTTATTTCTATAGAAAATTTTGTCGAAATTATATTTCTATAGAAAATTTTGTCGAAATTGTATTTTAATAGACAATTTTATTTCCATAGAGAACTCTTTCAACATTTTATTTCTATAGAGAACTCTGTCAACATTTTATTTCTATAGACAATCTTGTCAAAATTTTATTTCTAAATTAAATTTTATAAAAATTTTATTTCTATAGAAAATTTTTGTCAAAACTTTATTTCTACAGAAAATTTTTGTTAAAATATTATTTCTATTGAAAATTTTGTCGAAATTGTATTTCTATAGAACATTTTGTCAAAATTTTATTTCATTAAACCCAACAAAAACCACACTTGAACCCTCCGAAAAAAGGTTTTACATTGATAGCCGGCTTATGCCGAAATAAATTCACCGTGGTGCAATGGTTAGCATGCCTGCCTTGCATACACAAGGTCGTGGGTTCGATTCCTGCTTCAACCGAACACCAAAAAGTTTTTCAGCGGTGGATTATCCCACCTCAGTAATGTTGGTGACATTTCTGAGGGTTTCAAAACTTCTCTAAGTGGTTTCACTGCAATGTGGAACGCCGTTCGGACTCGGCTATAAAAAGGAGGTCCCTTGTCATTGAGCTTACCATGGAAACGGGCAGCACTCAATGATAAGAGAGAAGTTCACCAATGTGGTATCACAATGGACTGAATAGTCTAAGTGAGCCTGATACATCGGGCTGCCACCTAGCCTAACCTAATCATCACGTACCATTTGTTAATTTTACAACTACTCAATGGTCCCTATAAATTCTATCCAAGTAAATCGAAAAAGTTTATTTTAATTTTTCCCTTCCCCAACCAGATATCAAAAAATTATATACTAATTTAAAAATCATGTATAAATTTAATCACCCCTCCCACGTTCCCTGTAAATTTCAAGTAAATTGGAGATGTTTAAATTTTGCTCTATTGTTTTAAAGGCACGTCACTTTCCTCGTTACAATATCGACAAACAACGTAGTGAATAGCACCCTCAACCTTCCCTGAAAATTCTTGAAACTTTCCTTCAAGTGTGGGGCAAGGAAGGTTGCCTCTTCTTTCATAACCTTCCCCCACTGCCTTTGTAAATTTCAAGAAATCTTAAGAATTTTTTTTTTTGCAGTTTTAGAGGAGGACCTCCTCCCCGACCAAATATCGAAAAGTGATGTAGCTTATCTTTTGTAAACGTCCCAGAAAATGTCAAGCAAATTATAAGCCTAAAGCTGCGGCCTCTCTTCCGTCCAAATATCACAAAATCTGGTATCAACTATTAATATCGTAACCTCTCCCCAGTCCTCTGTAAATTTCAAGTAACTCGGTAAAGTTTAATTGTTTCTCTGTATGTACTTAAGAGAAGTGGATGTCTCCCTATGCCCTTTTATTTTTATTAAAAAATCAGGAACCTGATATAAATTTCATAACCTCACCCATTTTTTCCGTAAAATTTTAGTCGGGGGAGTATAGTTTTGTTTTCACTGTACTGTACGGGCAAAGGGGTGGTCCCCCTCCCCGACCAAATATCGAAAAATAATGTAGCGAATTTTTGTCTAGATGTCAACCCCAACATTCAATGAAATTTTCAAGCATATCGCATAATTTTGTTCCAAGTTTCAAAAAGTAGGCAAGGGGGAGACCCCCTCCCCCCACATATAAAATCATCAGGTACCCCATATTAATTCCATAACCTCACCCCATGTTCTCTGTAAATCTCAGATAATTTAGAGAAATTTAGTTTTTTCACTGTACCAAATATCGAAATATAAAGTAGCGGATCTTTGTCTAGATGCCAACCCCAACCTTCAATGAAAATTTCAAGCAAATCGGTCAACTTTGGTTCAATTTTCAAAAAGTCCGACAAAGGTGAGGTCCCCCTCCGCGACCAGGTGTCAAAAAATGAGGTACCCTATTTTCACCACATGAACGCCCCCTACGATCTCTGACAGTTTCAAGTAAATCGGTTCAGCCGTTTCGGAGCCAACTCGGAACATACAAACAAACAATCAAACTAATAAACAAACATAGATTCAATTTTATATATATATATAGATTTTTTCAAGATTGAATTTCTATAGAAAATTTTGTCAACATTTTATTTCTATAGAAAATTTTCTCAAAATTTATTCCCAAAAAAAAAAAATTAAAAATTTTATTTTTATAGAAAATTTTGTCAAAATTTTATTTCCAAACAAAAAATTTAAAAATTTTATTTCTATAGAAAATGTCAAAATTTTATGTCTATGGAAAATTTTATCAAAACGTTATTTCTATAGAAAATTTTGTCAAAATTTTATTTGTATAGTAAATTTTGTCAAAATTTTATTTCTATAGAAAAATTTTTCCAAGATTGAATTTCTATAGAAAATTTTGTCAAAATTTTATTTCTATCGAAAATTTTCTCAAAATTTTATTGCTATAGAAAATTTTCTCAAAATGTTATTGCCATAGAAAATTTTGTCAAAATTTATTTCCAAAAAAAATCTTGAAAAATTTTATTTCTATAGAAAGTTTTGTCAAAATTTTATTTCCGAAAAAAAATTTAAAAATTTTATTTCTATAGAAAATTTTATCAAAATTTTATTTCTAAAGAAAGTTTTGTAAAAATTTTATTTATAAAAAAAATTTCAAAATTTTATTTCCAAAGTAAATTTTGTCAAAATTTTATTTCTATATAAAATTTTGTCAAAATTTTAGTTCTATATAAAATTTTGTCAAAATTGTATTTCTATATAAAATTTTGTCAACATTTTATTTCTATATAAAATTTTGTCAACATTTTTTTTCTATAGAAAAATTGGTCAAAACTTTATTTCCAAAAAAAATTTTGGAGAAATTTTATTTTTTATAGAAAATTTTGTCAAAATTTTATTTCTAAAGAAAGTTTTGTCAAAATTTTATTTACATATAAAATTTTGTCAAAATTTTATTTCTATAGAATATTTTCTCAAAATTTTATTTCTATAGAAAATTTTGTTTTAACCTTTGTGAAAGTAAATATTGTTAAATGTTTAAATTATGATATTTTATATATAATATCTCGCTGAAGATGATCACCGAAGGTGTATCGAAATATCCGAAATAGCAATATTTCAATAATAAAACAATGAAAAACAATTACAATAGCATTTTTCATTCATCATGACCTCAAGCCAAACGAAAAAAAATCCCAATAGAAAATTTTTTCAAGATTGTATTTCTATAGAAAATTTTGCCAAAATTATATTCCTATAAAAATTTTTGCCAAAATGTTATTCCTATAAAAATGTTTGCCAAAATTTTATTTCTGTAGAATAAAAAAGAACCGAAACATGTACAGAAAACTGTACATGTTTCGGTTCGGGCGAATGAACCTTTCGACAGCCTTTAGTATAGATCTGGCTGGGAGAGATAACTCAATTTTGGGCCCTTTATGCTAACTCCTTATGGAGAAAACATTTGGGAAATTTCCTCTTACAAATTGAATCATCTTTTCTCCCACTGTACATCATCTTTTCATATAACTTACAAGTCCCTTAATCTTATTTTTATTTCGTTTTGTTACATAGTAATGCAACAACACGAAATTTATTTTTAGAAAGCTAATTTGTTAGAATTCACCTAAGTGGTGAACAGTCGAACAATGCTTATTGTTTCTACAATCAACTACAACAACATGTGACAACTTACAGAAACTGGTTTCCAGGATACAACAACAATTCTAAAGTTTCAAGTAAATCGGTTCAGCCATTTTGGAGCCAACTCGGAACATACAAACAAACAATCAAACAAACAAATAAACAAACATAGATTGAATTTTATATATATACTAGCGTAACCCGGCCCGCTTCGCTGCGCCTTCCGAAGCGTATTTGTAGGAACATTTTGAGTGAACTTAGTCAACCAATTCGAAAAGATTTGAATTCTTTCAAACAAATCGGACTACTTGCTTTTTCGTAAAATCGGACTACTTGCATATGTAAAACGGTTCGTCTTAAAAAATGTCGGGGATAGGGTGTACCCTTTCCTCCAAATTACTGTTTCCCATCCAATAAATCGGAAAAAGCAAAAGTAGTAAAAAATGTTACCACATTAACATTTGCTAAAATGTTGGAAAATGATGCATCCTCTATGTTGGCTCCCAATTTCATGTAAATTTAAGTTCTTTACTAAAAAGAAGTCTTGCAGAAGCTTGTGCAAAAATAATAAAATTATGTACCGAGTTCCCATTTACGGACAACCCTCTACTTTCAATTTAAAAAAAAAAAAAAAAAAAAAAAAAAAAAAAACGGACAAAAGGGAAACCACCTTCGCTCCACTCCCACCTGATATCGGACTATCACGTACCCTATATTAATTTCACAACTACTCAATGGTCCCTATAAATTCTATCGAAGTAAATCGACAAAGTTTATTTCAATTTTCCCCTTCCCCAACCAGATATCGAAAAATCATATACTAATTTAAAAATCATGTATCGAAAAGTGATGTAGCGTATCTTTTGTAAAAGTCCCAGAAAATGTCAAGCAAATTATAAGCCTAAAGGCAAATTATAAGCCGTCCAAATATCACAAAATCAGGTATCAACTATTAATTAATGGTTTCTCTGTATGTATGTATGTAATGGTATGTATGTATGTATTAATGGTTTCTCCCTATGCCCTTTTATTTTTCCCCGACCAAATATTAAAAAATTAAGAACCTGATATAAATTTCATAACCTCACCCATTTTTTCCGTAAAATTTCAGTCGGGGGAGTTTAGTTTTGTTTTCACTGTACTTTAACAAAAAAGTCGGGCAAATGGGGGGTCCTCCTCCCCGACCAAATATCGAAAAATAATGTAGCGGATTTTTGTCTAAATTCCAACCCTAACATTCAATGAAAATTTCAAGCAAATCGCATAATTTTATTCCAAGTTTCAAAAAGTAGGGCAAGGAGGAGGTCCCCCTCCCCGTCCACATATGAAATCATCAGGTACACCATATTAATTCCATAACCTCACCGCATGTTCTCTGTAAATCTCAGATAATTTAGAGAATTTTAGTTTTTTTCACTGTATTTTAAAAAAAGTCGAACGAAGGGGAGGTCCCCCTCCGCCACCAAATATCGAAATATAAAGTAGCGGATCTTTGTCTAGATGCCAACCCCAACCTTCAATGAAAATTTCAAGCAAATCGGTCAACTTTGGTCTAATTTTCAAAAAGTCGGACAAAGGGGAGGTTCCTCTCCGCGACCATATGTCAAAAAATGAGGTACCCTATTTTCAGCACATGAGTGCCCCCCACGATCTCTGAAAGTTTCAAGTAAATCGGTTCAGCCGTTTTCGCGCCAACCCGGAACATACAAATAAACAAACAAACAAACAAACATAATTTGAATTTTATATAAAGGGTGATTCTTTTGAGGTTAGGATTTTCATGCATTAGTATTTGACAGATCACGTGGGATTTCAGACATGGTGTCAAAGAGAAAGATGCTCAGTATGCTTTGACATTTCATCATGAATAGACTTACTAACGAGCCACAACGTCGAATTTTCAGTGAATGGGCCCTAGAAAAGTTGGCAGAAAATCCGCTTTTTTATCGACAAATTTTGTTCAGCGATGAGGCTCATTTCTGGTTGAATGGCTACGTAAATAAGCAAAATTGCCGCATTTGGAGTGAAGAGCAACCAGAAGCCGTTCAAGAACTGCCCATGCATCCCGAAAAATGCACTGTTTGGTGTGGTTTGTACGCTGGTGGAATCATTGGACCGTATTTTTTCAAAGATGCTGTTGGACGCAACGTTACGGTGAATGGCGATCGCTATCGTTCGATGCTAACAAACTTTTTGTTGCCAAAAATGGAAGAACTGAACTTGGTTGACATGTGGTTTCAACAAGATGGCGCTACATGCCACACAGCTCGCGATTCTATGGCCATTTTGAGGGAAAACTTCGGAGAACAATTCATCTCAAGAAATGGACCGGTAAGTTGGCCACCAAGATCATGCGATTTGACGCCTTTAGACTATTTTTTGTGGGGCTACGTCAAGTCTAAAGTCTACAGAAATAAGCCAGCAACTATTCCAGCTTTGGAAGACAACATTTCCGAAGAAATTCGGGCTATTCCGGCCGAAATGCTCGAAAAAGTTGCCCAAAATTGGACTTTCCGAATGGACCACCTAAGACGCAGCCGCGGTCAACATTTAAATGAAATTATCTTCAAAAAGTAAATGTCATGGACCAATCTAACGTTTCAAATAAAGAACCGATGAGATTTTGCAAATTTTATGCGTTTTTTTTTTAAAAAAAGTTATCAAGCTCTTAACAAATCACCCTTTATATAGATAGAGATAGAGATATTATCAAAATTTAATTTCCATAGAAAATTTTGTCGAAATTGTATTCCTATAGAAAGTTTTGTCAAAATATAATTTCTATAGAAAATTTTGTAAAAATTTTATTTCTATAGGAATTTTTGTCAAAATTTTATTTCTATAGGAAATTTTGTCAAAATTTTATATCTATAGAAACTTTTATCAAAATTTTATTTCTATAGGAAATTTTGTCGAAATTGTGTTTTTATAGACAATTTTGTCCAATTTTTTTTTCTATAGGAAATTTAGGCAAAATTTTATTTTTATAGGAAATTTTGTCAAAATTTTATTTCGAAGGAAAATTTTATCAAAATTTTATTTCTATAGAAAATTTTGTCAAAATTTTATTTCTATACAAAACTTTGTCAAAATTTTATTTATGTAAAAATTTTTTGTCAAGATTTTATTTCTATAGGAAATGTTGTCAAAATTCTATTTCTATAGAAATTTTGTCAAAATTTTATTTCTATAGAAAATTTTTGTCAAAATTTTATTTCTATACAAAATTTTGCAAAATTTTATTTCTGTAGAAAATTTTGTCAAAATTTTATTTCTATAGAGGACTCTGTCAACATTTTATTTCTATAGACAATTTTGTGAAAATTTTATTTCTAAAGAAAATTTTATCAAAATTTTATTTCTATACAAAACTTTGTCAAAATTTTATTTATTTAAAAATTTTTTGTCAAAATTCCTATAGACATTTTTTTCAAAATTTTATTTCTATAGAAAATTTTGTCTAAATATTATTTCTTAAGAAATTTATGTTTAAATTTTACTTCTATAGATTTACAAAATTTTCTATAGAAACACAATTTCGACAAATTTTATTTCTATAAAATTTTTGTCATAATTTTATTTGTATAGAAAATTTTCTCAAAATTTTATTTCTATAGAAAATGTTGTCAAAATTCTATTTCTATAGAAATTTTGTCAAAATTTTATTTCTACAGAAAATTTTGCAAAATTTTATTTCTGTAGGAAATTTTGTCAAAATTTTATTTTTATAGAAAAATTTGTTAGACTTTTATTTCTTTAGAAAATTTTGCAAAATTTTATTCCTATAGAAAATGTTGTCAAAATTTTGTTTCTATAGAAAATTTTGTCGAAGTTGTATATTTATAGACAGTTTTGCCAAAATTATATTTTTATAGAACATTTTATCAAAATTTTATTACTATAGAACATTTTGTAAAAATTTTATTTCTATAGAAAATGTTGTCAAAATTATGGTTTTATATAACATTTTATTTCTTTAGAAAATTTTCAGATTTTTTTTTTTTATTGAAAATTTATCTACTCCTGGAGAATAATGCTTCGCAAAATCAAGCAAAAAACATCAAAAATTCTATCAATCTACCCAACTGTAAAAAATCTACCCAACTGTAAAAAATCTAAATCTACCAATTGTGGCAACAGTGTCTGCAAGCTCATAGCCTTATGTCAATGCTTGAATATTTGACTAAATGACTTGCTTGACTTCTTGTTTTGTGATAATTTAGTCATGCAATATTTTGTGGCATCCAAAGTTTTTTTGAAAAAAAAAAAAAAAACAAAAATTGTTTTATTTCCCCGTTTTGTTTTTTTTTAAACATCGCCTTTGGATATTTTGTAAGTTGAGTGTTTGCTTCAATCTCCATTTTTTTATTGTCGTTATATCATTCTACCATCAATCTGAATATATGCTGGTTGTTGTTGTTGATGGCATGGGAATTGGTGGGGGTGTTTTCTTGGGGGTTGACTGGAGTAGGTTATAGGCCATAGGCACGCTTTTATCAAAAAAGAAGGTTAAGTGATTTTTTTCTTTTCGTTCTCAAACATAAACAAATTTAAAATACTGCAATGAAAAATTGTTTTCCTTTTTTCCCTTGTTTTCCCTTGATGGGAGACAATTTCATTTTTTCTACTTTCCGAAAAAAGAAAAATTGTCACAAGGATATGCTTATGCACCATTTATATTCTTTCACAAAGATTTGAAAGTCTAGCAATCAAAGATGAATTGAAAAGTAATCCTAGATTCATAAATGAGTTACAAAGTAATCTTTTTGGCTTTTTGATTTCAATGTTGTTATTATTTTAACATTTTCTTCTTTCCTTTGAGAAGGAATTCTTTACGACTTTTAATGAAATATTATTTAAAAGGTTTTTTGCTTTGTTCAACATAAAAAGGAGTTTTCAATTAAAAGGCAGTCAGCAGCAGGAAAGAATACATTTTTTAAAAGTCTTCATTATTTCAAATATAAATTCTTGTCTGAAAATTCAAAGAGACCAATTAATAAAGTTAAGATAGTTAACCTTCGTCAAAAAAGAAGAAACGCATACATAGGGCAACAAGCTCGGCTGGGCCGAATCTCAAATACCCACCACCACGAAACGCAGACAAGAATTTTCATTGAAACAACTCCTTGTAATGGATTATCATATATATACAGTGTGAATGATATGTATTGCAATCAACTTCAAGTTGCTCGTCTGGCAGATTTATTCCAGTGACAATTCATTTTATTGTCTATAACGTAACTATAACAACTTATTGTACGTAAAAATTGACCTTCGAATTGGCTCATCATAGCTGAATAAATAAATAAGGGAAATATTTAAATCTAAAGCGATTTTTAGTCAATTTCGCAAAAGAGCATGTTTGACTTATAGATACTATAGAAAATTTTGAGTCAGTTTTACAAGTTTTCGACTTAGTAATGGAGATTTTAAAAGGAAAATAGGACAATTTTTGCCACCTTTGCCTAAATAGGAAAACATATATATGGGAGTTATTATTATACCCTCCACCAAAGGATGAAGGTTATATTAAATTTATCATTCCGTTTGTATATTAAATTTATCATTCCGTTTGAGTGCTGCCCGATTCCATGTTAAGCTCAATGACAAAGGACCTCCTTTTTATAGCCTAGTCCGAACGGCGTTCCACATTGCAGTGAAACCACTTAGAGAGGCTTTGAAACCCTCAGAAATGTCACCAGCATTACTGAGGTGGGATAATCCACTGCTGAAAAACTTTTTGGTGTTCGGTCGAAACAGGAATCGAACCCACGACCTTGTGTATGCAAGACCGGCATGTTAGCCATTGCACCACGGTGGCTCCCAAGTATATTCTAGATAGTTGTGAAATTTTGGGTCGATCTGGCGATGTCCGTCCGTCCGTCTGTTGAAATCTCGCAAAATTCCGAACGTCACAACCTATCGACTTGAAACTTGGCACAAGTAGTTGTTGTTGACAGAAGCAAATCCGGTTTAAATTTGGTGAGTGGTGTTAGTATATGACCTCTAACAACCATGTAAAAATTGGTCCATAATTATATCCTGCGCCTTAAGTTAGCAAGATCTCACCGATGCACAAAAAAAGTTAGATCCCTTTCCTCTCCAACTTTTTGTGCATCGGCGAGCTCTTGCACTTTTTCGAACTTTAATGGTTTTAGGAGTTGCTTTCCTTGCACGAAAGTGGCCAATTTCAGAATTGAGTTTTCTCCGATGGCGAGACACCTTGGTGCAATGGTTAGCATGGCCGCCTGGTATATAAAGGGTCATGGGTTCAATCCAAGTTTCCACCAAACACCAAAAAGTGTTTCAGCCTTGGATTTTCCCTTCTGAGTAATCCTGGTGACATTTTTGAGTCTTTAAAAGCTTTTCTAAGTACTTTCACCGTAATATGAAACGTCGCACAGTGGTTCGAAATTGTGTCTTTTGGAAAAGATTCTGCAACTTTTGAATGGACAAAGATATCAAAATATTGTTTTATTTCTATCAAAACTGAGTTGTTTTCCTCTAAGTTTACAATTTTCCGGTTCCTAAAGGGCCCACGGGCTGGCCAATGAGCGTTGAAAACTGATCACCTCAGATGTATGCAGTTGTGTTTTAGCTTCCAAGTCCCTAATTATGAGATTTCTATGATTTTTTATACCCTCCACCATAGGATTTGTGGGGAGGGGGGGGGGGGGGGGTTATATTAACTTTGTCATTCCGTTTGTAACACATCGAAATATTGCTCTAAGACCCCATAAAGTATATATATTCTGGGTCGTGGTGAAATTCTGAGTTGATCTAAGCATGCTCGTCCGTCCGTCCATCCGTCTGTTGAAATCACGCTAACTTCAGAACGAAACAAGCTATCGACTTGAAATTCGGCACAACTAGTTGTTAATGATGTAGGTGGGATGGTATTGAAAATGGGCCATATCGGACCACTTTTACGTATAGCCCCCATATAAACCGATCCCCCGATTTGGCTTGCGGAGCCTCTAAGAGAAGCAAATTTCATCCGATCCGGCTGACATTTGGTACATGGTGTTAGTATATGGTCTCTAATGACCATGCAAAAAATGGTCCACATCGGTCCATAATTATATATAGCCCCCATATAAACCGATCACCAGATTTGACCTCCGGAGCATCTTGGAAGACCAAAATTCATCTGATTCAGTTGATATTTGGTACGTGGGGTTAATATATGGCCTCAAACACCCATGCAAAAATTGGTCGAAATCGGTCCATAATTATATATAGCCCCCATATAAACCGATCCCCAGATTTGACCTCCGGAGCCCCCTTGGAAGAGCAAAATTCATCCGATTCGGTTGAAATTTGGTACGTGATGTTAGTATATGTTATCAAACAACCATGCAGGAATTGGTTCATATTAGTCCATAATTATATATAGCCCCCATATAAACCGATCCCCAGATTTGACCTCCGGTGCCTTTTGGAGAAGCAAAATTCATCCGATCTGGTTGAAATTTGGTACGTGGTGGTAGTATATGATATTTAACAGACATGCCAAAAGTGGTCCATATCAGTCCATAATCATATATAGCCCCTATATAAACCGATCCCGAGATTTGGTTTTGGAGCCTCTTGGAGAAGCAATTTTCATCCGAGTCAGTTGAAATATGGTACATTGTGCTAGCATATGGCCGTTAACAATCATGCCTAACCTAGTCCATATCGGTCTTTAGTTATATATAGCCCTCAGATAAATCGATCCCAATCACACATAAATTGGTCCATATCAAGTTCATAATTGTAGCCCCCATATAAGCGACCTCCATATATCAATTCTGGCTCTCCACATATCGCGCAAAAGTCCATATCGATTCGTAATTATTTTTAGACTTACCTATACATAACTTTTTTGTCTAATATATACCACGTATGGACTAACTCATAATTTAGAGGACGATGTTAAGAAGTGTTAAGTCACCTTGCCATCGGTAAGTATTACCACAACGCAAGAAATTCGATTGTGGATGACAGTCTTTCGCAGAAGTTCCTACGTAATCCATGGTGGAGGATACATAAGATTCGGCCTGGCCGAACTTATGGCCGTATATACTTGTTTTTTTCTTTTTTCTTTGAATGAAATGCTATTCGGAATCGCAAATCGCAAAATTTCGTTTGGCTATAATTTCTTAAGCCTGAAACTTATAAACTTAAATCTTGTTAATATATTGCGCTTTAATGAGAATTTTAAATTATAACTGGATTGTAGTCCCATATAGAATATCGGTTTATTCGTTATAAGAAAAATAAATTTTTGCGATTTGCTATCCGAATATCGGAACATGGGGGTTAGTTTCAAATATCACCAGTGGCAATTTTTTTAACAAATATTTTTTTCAAAATATTGTTTTTGTTATTTTCGGCGTATGGTTTTTTGTAGAAATATACTTTATTACATTTAAACTCAATCAAAAATTTAAAATTCTCCTAATTTGCAAAAGCTTCTCCAAAGAACTTCTATGGAAGTGATAAAACAAATCCCCACAGGTGTGATATTTTTAATTTTGTTTTTATAATTTTGTTTTTACTTTCTTGTTGCTTTTCATTTCCTTTTTTGGCAACATATAATTGTATAAAAATTAAATATTGACCATCAAATATCTTATTTTCTAAGACTGTCCCAAAAGAATTTCACCGGAAGCGGAAAAAAATTGATGGGGGACCACGGGGTGTTTTTGGAGCAACTTCCAATTTTATGCTAAAAACAAGTATATACGACCGTATGTTCGGCCAGGCCGAAGCTTATGTACCCTTCACCATGAACTTCTACTGAAGACTGTCATCCACAATCGAATTACTTGGGTTGCGGTAACACTTGCCGATGGCAAGGTATCTTAAAACTGCCTAACACCGTAATATATACCACATAGTCCATATGTGGTATATATTAAACTACAAAAGGCTGATTAAATACGTATATAATTAAGTTTAAAGTTTCTATAGAAATAAAATTTGTTGTTTTTTATTCCAGCTTAAAACCATACATTGACTAAACTACAAGTGTAGCTTAACCAACAGAGGAAAAGAATGTTTGCCCAAATAAATTTGACAAACATTCTTTTCCTCTGTTGGTTAAGCTACACTTGTAGTTTAGTCAATGTATGGTTTTAAGCTGCAATAAAAAACAACAACAATGCTTAAAGAACAAAACCAACAATAACAAAACAAAACAAATGGAAAAAGAAGAGGAGGCACGCTCAAAATAAACCCAGCCATGTGAATTCAAATCGATGATTTGACAGTGGCATAGGAAAAGAGATATGTTTGTTTCGAATTTATTTCGGCATAAGCCGGCTATCAATGTAAAACCTTTTTTCGGAGGGTTCAAGTGTGGTTTTTGTTGGGTTTAATAAACTGCCTGAATTTATTCTGATAATTGGTTGATAGTTTTGCTGCAAATAGGGGATGCTGATGAGGAATGTGGTAATTCCGAAACGTGCGTCCATCCAACCATCTTGCAGTCTATAGGGCTTTGCCCAAATAAATTTGACAAACATTCTTTTCCTCTGTTGGTTAAGCTACACTTGTAGTTTAGTCAATGTATGGTTTTAAGCTGCAATAAAAAACAACAACAATGCTTAAAGAACAAAACCAACAATAACAAAACAAAACAAATGGAAATAAAATTTTGACAACATTTTCTATAGAAGTAAAATTTGGAAAAAATTCTATAGAAATAAAATTTTGGCAAAATTTTCTATAGAAATAAAATTTTGACAAAATTTTCTATAGAAATAAAATTTTGGCAAAATTTTCTATAGAAATTAAATTTTGACAAAATTTTCTATAGAAATAAAATTTTGACAAAATTTTCTATAGAAATAAAATTTTGACGAAATTTTCTATTTAAATAAAATTTTGACAAAAATTTCTATAGAAATAAAATTTTGACAAAATTTTCTATAGAAATAAAATTTTGACAATGTTTTCTATAAAAATAAAATTTTGGTAGATTATTTTTGGCTCGAGTGGCAACCATGATTATGAACCGATATCATATGTTGACACCATGTACCAAATTTCAACCGGATCGGATGAAATTTGCTTCTCTTAGAGGCTCCGCTAGCCATATCTGGGGATCGATTTATATGGGGGCTATATATATAATTATGGACCGATATGGACCAATTCCTGCATGGTTGTTAGAGACCATACAACAACACCATGTACCAAATTTCAGCCGGATCGGATGAAATTTGCATCTCTTAGAGCAATCGCAAGCCAAATTTGGGGGTCCGTTTATATGGGGGCTATACGTAAAAGTGGACCGATATGGACCAAATTTTGAATGATTGTTAGAGAGCATATACTAACACTATGTACAAAATTTCAGCCGGATCGGATGAAATTTGCTTCTCTTAGAGCAATGGCAAGCCAAATTTGGGGGTCCGTTTATATGGGGGCTATACGTCAAAGTGGACCGATATGGCCCATTTGTAATTCCATCCGACCTACATCAATAGCAACTACTTGTGCCAAGTTTCAAGTCGATAGATTGTTTCGTTCGGAAGTTAGCGTGATTTCAACAGACGGACGGACAGACGGACATGCTCAGATCGACTCAGAATTTCACCACGACCCAGAATATATATACTTTATGGGGTCTTAGAGCAATATTTCGATGTGTTACAAACGGAATGACAAAGTTAATATACCCCCATCCTATGGTGGAGGGTATACAAAATATGCCGCTTACTTTGTTGCATTACATATCAGCCACCCTATATAGGGTAGCTTTATCGAAGTATGGATGGATATAGGCATTTAAGAATGCCATATGTGCTTTAGATTAAAAGTGGTAGACTTCATAGTTTGAAAGTTCATAAAATACCGAAGCAATACTATTTTTTTTTTTTTTGGAAAAATGAAATTTTTTCGAAAAAAGTACTTGTTCTGATATTCTGTTCAGACTTTTGTTATTGTTTCTTAAAGAAAACTAAGTAGAAATAAGTTCTATATCGGCCATTTGACCACCGGAACCAAAGTTTCACTCTGGGACCAAAGTTTCACTTCGATTTATCTGAAACTTTGCACAGGTAGTAGATTTAACATTCTAGCTACACATACCGAATTTGGTTAAAAACTGGTTGAGAGACCAAAGTCTCACTCCGAAATATTTCCTTAAGCCCAAACAACCAAATGGATACGTTATACTAGAGATTAATAAAAATCCATATTTTATCAATTCACTCTAATCGTTAACAATGGCCCCATATGCCTTTAATGTTCATATAGCTTAAGCAATTATGAAAACTTTTTTTGCCAAATTGCCATAAATAATTCCTTGCTATTACTTAAAAAAAACTCCTCCAAGACTTGCTCATCTTGTCAGTTCTTTAAATGTGATTTGCTAGAAAAGCTCTCTACGAATTATAATCACAATCCTGTGAACAACAACTGCATGAAATTACCTCCGGACAATAGCCAGTAAAAGAGAGTGATGCCAAGTAAAATATGTACTCGAAAGCTAGGTCATTTATCAAAAGAAAAGCTAGAGAGTGGAAAATAAAATGCAAACAACAAAAACCCTTTTTCCGTATAAACAACAAAAACCCTTTTCCGCATCAGCACCACCATCAGCGCTTAGCCACCCCATAGTGCTAACAAGTGACCTACAAATAATAAATTTGTTTGCATTATCCATTATTAACAATCAGCTTTAGAGCCAGCTGAATTTCAATCTCAAGAAAATCGAAAACAACAACCAAAACAATGGCAGTATTCGACAGAGCGATAGAGAGAGAGAGAGACGAAGTGGATTAAAGAGGAAACGGAAATGCTAATGATACCGGAACATAAAATATGCATATTCTGAGATTAATCCTATCCAGAAAACAAAAGAAAGCCACCAAGGGCCAGAAAACCGATATAAAGAGGACAATGAAGGAGTAGACGAAATACTCCATCCTCCTGCATCTTTACCCCTAATGGCTACCAATCATTTGTGCTTGCCAACCTTTTTGCCCCCCGTCCCGCTTTGCGTTAGTTGGCATTCTAAATCATTTTTATTGCGTTAGCCGGCAGGCAGTATAAAGCTTTGTCTGATGTTGCCTTTTGTGTCCATACGTGTGTGTGTGTGCGTCTGTTTAGTCTTCCAAAGGATTTGCTGTTAAAATATTTATGAGAGAGTATATATGTGTGTGAATTTGACTCCATCTCTATGGTTTTTACATACATTCAGCATTTTAGAGTGTCTATGTGAGTGTTTGTGTTAGCCATCTATCTAATATTCAACTTAAATTGCTCTGAAAATGTTTTAAACGAATTTGTTGTTGCCATCGTTTGACCACTCAGTAGCCAATACCATACCCTAAGCGATAAATCATATAGGAATTATGATTAATACTCTTGCAATTAGCGGCACTAGGTTCTAGTGCTAGCTTTAAAATTTCAAACAAAGCTCAATTAAATATTAAATGTTTGTAGAAAATAGATATAGTTATTGGTTGTTTTAAGAAACGTTTGCCTTGAAAATAACCAAAAAAAGTCCCGAAAGTATAATTGGAAATGATTATAAAATTACATCAAGTGAGTACAAGTGAAAGGGACCGGGCGGGACCGACTATATTATACCTTAAAACATTCCATACTGCATTAGTAAACCTAAGAATTTGAGGGTTATTTTTGAATTAAGTTTGGGGGATAGAAGAATCAGCCACATCTAAATCTCGATTGTCAGCATTAAAAAACAAGTAAGGAAAGTCTAAAGTCGGGCGGGGCCGACTCTATTATACCCTGCATTTTCGATACCATATCACATCCGTTAAATGTGTTGGGGGCTATATATAAGGGTTTGTCCCAAATACATACATTTAAATATCACTCGATCTGGACAGAATTTGATAGACTGCTACAAAATCTATAGACTCAAAATTTAAGTCGGCTAATGCACTAGAGTGGAACACAATGTTAGTAAAAAAATATGAGAAACATTTAAATCTGAAGCAATTTTAAGGAAACTTCGCAAAAGTTTATTTACGATTTATCGCTGGATATATATGTATTAGAAGTTTAGGAAAATTAGAGTCATTTTACAACTTTTCGAATAAGCAGTGGCGATTTTACAAGAAAAAAGTTGGTATTTTGATCATTTATGTCGAAATCAGAAAAATATATATATATGGGAGCTATATCTATATCTGAATCGATTTCAACCAAATATGGTACAAACAGGTGGAATGTTAACTCCTACTTCCTGTGCAAAGTTTCAAGTAAATCGGAGTTAAAAATTGGCCTCTGTGGTCATATGAGTGTAAATCGGGCGAAAGCTATATATGGGAGCTATATCTAATTCTGAACCGATTTCAACCAAATTTGGCACGCATAGCTACAATGCTAATTCTACTCCCTGTGCAAAATTTCAACTAAATCGGAGGAAAAAATTGGCCTCTGTGGTCGTATGAGTGTAAATCGGGCGAAAGCTATATATGGGAGCTATATCTAATTCTGAACCGATTTCAACCAAATTTGGCACGCATAGCTACAATGCTAATTCTACTCCCTGTGCAAAATTTCAACTAAATCGGAGGAAAAAATTGGCCTCTGTGGTCGTATGAGTGTAAATCGGGCGAAAATTATATATGGGAGCTATATCTAAATCTGAACCGATTTCAACCAAAGTTGGCACGCATAGCTACAGTGCTATTTCTACTCCCTGTGCAAAATTTCAATTAAATCGGAGTAAAAGATTGGCCACTGTGGTCATATGAGTGTAAATCGGGCGAACGATATATATGGGAGCTATATCTAAATCTGAACCGATTTCAATAAAATTTGGCACGCATAGCTACAATGCTAATTCTACTCCTTGTGCAAAATTTCAACTAAATCGGAGTTAAAAATTGGCCTCTGTGGTCATATGAGTGTAAATCGGGCGAAAGTTATATATGGGAGCTATATCTAAATCTGAACCGATTTCAACCAAAGTTGGCACGCATAGCTACAATGCTAATTATACTCCCTGTGCAAAATTTCAATTAAATCGGAGTAAACGATTGGCCACTGTGGTCATATGAGTGTAAATCGGGCGAACGATATATATGGGAGCTATATCTAAATCTGAACCGATTTCAATAAAATTTGGCACACTTGACTACACTACGAATTGTACTCCTAGTGCAACATTTCAATCAAATTGGGGAAAACTCTGGCTTCTGGGACCGTAGTAGTCCATATCGGGCGAAAGATATATATGGGAGCTATATGTAAATCTGAACCGATTTCAATAAAATTTGGCACACTTGACTATAGTACTAATTGTTCTTCTTGTGCAAAATTTTAAGCAAATTAAGGTAAAACTCTGGCTTCTGGGGCCATATAAGTCCATATCGGGCGAAATATATATATATATATATATATATTTATATATATATATATATATATATATATATATATATATATATATATATATATATATATATATATATATATATATATATATATATATATATATATATATATATATATATATATATATATATATATATATATATATATATATATATATATATATATATATATATATATATATATATATATATATATATATATATATATATATATATGGGAGCTATATCTAAATCTGAACCGATTTCTTCCAAAATCAATAGGGTTCTAGTCTGAGCCAAAACACATACTTGTGGCAAATTTGAAGTCGTTTGGACTAAAACTGCGACCTAGACTTTGATTACAAAAATGTGTTCACGGACAGACGGACATGGCTATATCGACTCAGGAGCCCACCCTGAGCATTTTTGCCAAAGACACCATGTGTCTATCTCGTCTCCTTTTGGGTGTTGCAAACATATGCACTAACTTATAATACCCTGTTCCATTATGTGGCGCAGGGTATAAAAATAAATCTGAGCCGATGTGCCTTATATTTTTATACCCACCACCACAGAATGGTGACGGGGGTATAATAAGTTTTTCATTCCGTTTGTAACACATCGAAATATAGATTTACGACTATATAAAGTATATATATTCTTGATCAGGGAGAAATTCAAAGACGATATAAGCATGTCCGTCTGTCTGTCTGTCTGTCTGCTACATCCTTCAATAATGGCGCCATCGTCCTGAAATTTGGCACATATTCGTTTTTTGTTTGCAGGCAGGTCAAGTTCGAAGATGGGCTTTAACGGTCCAAGTTTTCATATAGTCCCCATATAAACCGACCTCCCAATTTGGGGTCTTGGTCTTAAAACCGTAGTTTGCATCCAATTTGCCTGAAATTGGAAATCTAGAGGTATTTTAGGACCATAAAAGGGTGTGCCGAAAATGGTGAATGTCGGACCCTATTTTGATAAAGCCACCATATAGACCGATCTCCCGACCACTATATAGACCGATTCTTGGGCTTCTAGAAACTGTATTTACTATCTGATTTGCCTGAAATTGAAAATCTAGAGGTATTTTATGGCCATAAAGAGGTGTGTCAAAAATGGTGATTATCGGTCCATGTTTTGGTATGGCCCCCATATAGACCGATCTCCCGATTTTACTTCTAGAAACCGTATTATCGATCCGATTTACCTGAAATTTTAAATCTAGAGGTATTTTAGTACCAAAAATAGGTGGAGCGAAAATGGTGCATATCGGTCCATATTTTGGTATAGCCTTCATATAGACCGATTTCCCGATTTCCCGATTTTACTTTACTTGTTTTTACTTGGGCTACTAGAAACTATAATTTCTATCCGATTTGCTTTAAATTGAAAATCTAGAGGTATTTTAAGATCACAAATAGGTGTGTCGCAACTGGGGTGTATCGGTCGATCTTTTGGTGTAGCCCCCATATAGACCGTTTTCCTACCTTACTTCTTGGGCTTCTAAAATCCGTAATTTTTTTCCAATTTGCCTGAAATTGGAACTCTAGAGGTATTTTACGACCATAAAAAGGTGTGCTGAAAATGGTGCTTATCGGTCCATGTTTGAGTATACATAGACAGATCTCTCAACTATACTTCTTGGGCGTCTAGAATTCGTAGTTTTTAGCCAATTTGTCTGAAATTGGAATTCTTGAGGTCTTTAAGGACCATTAAGAGGTGTGTAGAAAATGGTGAGTATTGGTCCATGTTTTGGTATAGCCCCCATATGGACTTACCTCCCGAATTTATTTCTAGGACTTCTCGAAACCGGCTGACCACAAATAGGTCAGCCGAATATGGTGTGTGTCGAACCATGTTTTAGCATAGCCCTCACATAGACCGATCTTCTTCCTCCTTGGCTTCTAGATACCGTAGTTTTTATCCGATTTGCACGTAAATGTAAATATACTAGTATTGTAGACCCTCAAAAATCTATATCGCATTTATTTTTACAGTTCCATTTGGTAAGGTATTGATATAGACCGATTTCGCTTCTTGAGGATACACCCAAAGAAGAAATATTTTCCTCCGGAATGAAATTTTAGACAAACGAAAATCCCCTTTCGTATAAAGTATTTTTGTTTAGAGCAAATTAATACGAATTTTTGATAAGCGATTCAACGATTGTCTCTAAAATTTATGTCAAAAGGAAACTTTGCTTGTCTTAAATTTCGTTCCTGATAAAAGAAACCCCTTCTTTCAGGATTTTACTACTCGCAATAATTTAAATAATGGCGGTAAAAATCTACATATTTAAGATTTCAAATCAAGGCGTTATTTCATCATTTTCACGACGTATTTATGATTCCTCTAAAAGTCAAACAAAATTGGTTCTTATAAATCCAGAATTGATCTAGTCTTCATAGGAAGAATCTTTAAATTTATTTTCGGGAAACGTACTGGGTGAACCGATTTGCTTGGGAGAATATTTGTCATCAAACCCCTTAATTCCAATTTTTTTCAACTAACCCGCTACGATGAAGAGTTTTCAAAGTAAACTATTATATTTGATTCATGGTGGTGGGTATTTCAGATTCGGCCCAGCCGAACTTACTGCTGTATATGCAGTAATTGTTGTACATACCATTAGTGTTAACATTGGGTATTTTGAAAAATTCATACAAAATAGTCTCATAGCGAAAAAAGGCTCTGTCATATTTGTAGTCTTTTTAATTTTTTTTTATTGTCATAAAACAATATAAAATTACAACATGTAAGTAAAGTCTAAAGTCGGGCTGGACCGACTATATTATACCCTTCACCCCTATGTAGACCAAAATTTGTGTTACCATCTCAACTACTTCACGTTTGCTGGAAGCTATATAAAGGAGACAATTTTTTTACTTCTACAAAATCTCTAGAATTAAAAGTTAAATCGGCTAACGCTATCCAGTTAATTGGAGGAAACTTCCATTGAAAATGGGTCTAAAATGTGCAACAGTTTACCATATTTCCCCATATTACGTATATATGGGAGCTATATATAATCTGAACCGATTTTGACTAAATTTGATATATATAGTTAGAATAATAATTCTGCTATCTATGCGAAATTTCACGTAAATGGGAGTATTATAACTTTGGCCCCTCTGGTCATATGAGTGCAAATCGGACGGAAGATATATATGGGAGCCACATCTAAATATGAACCGATTTCAACCAAATTTGGCACTATTACCGATGCTACTAAACGTACTCCTTGTGCGAAATTTGAAACAAATCACGACAAAACCCTGGATTTTGAGGCCATATAAGTTCAAATCGGACGAAAGATATATATGGGAGCTATATCTAAATCTGAATCGATTTTGACCATATTTGGCACATACAATAGTATCGTTAAAAGTACCGCTTGTGCAAAATTTGAAGTAAGCCAGGGCAAAACTCTGGCTTTTGAGACCATATAAGTCCAAATCGGGCGAAAGATATATATGTGAGCTATATCTAAATCTGAACCGATTTTAACAAAATTTGATACACTCAACGATACTATTAAACGCACCCCTTGTGCAAAATATCTAAATATGAACCGATTTCAACCAAATTTGGCACTATTACCGATACTACTAAACGTACTCCTTGTGCGAAATTTGAAGCAAATCACGGCAAAACTCTGGCTTTTGTGGCCATATAAGTTCAAATCGAACGAAAGATATATACGGGAGCTATATCTAAATTTGATCCGATTGCAATCAAATTTACCAAGCATTCGTAGAATGTCAATTCTACCCTCTGTGCAAAATTTCACGAAGATCGGTAGAAAACTTTGGACTCTGTGGTCATATGAGTCTAAATCGGACGAAGAATATATATGGGAGCTATATCTAAATCTGAACCGATTTGGCTGATATTTTGCAAGATTTTCGAGATTTATAAAATATTTAGATGTACGGTATTTCAAGAAAATCGGTTGATAAACACGCTAACTATGACCAAATCGGGGATAAATATATATGGCAGCTATATCTAAATCTTAAGCGATTTTTTCCAAAACCAATAGCGATTGTCTCTGTCCCAAAAAACGGCCCTATGCCAAATTTAAGGACGATCGGACTTAAATTGCGAGCTGTACTTTGTGCACAAAATTACATATACAGACGGACGGACAGACAGACAGATAGACGGACATCGCTAAATCGACTCAGAATTTAATTCTAACGATCGGTATACTATTTATTGGTGTTACATACAAATGCACAAACTTATTATACCCTGTACCACAGTAGTGGTGAAGGGTATAAAAAGCGAGTTATAAAAAAACAAGTAAGGAAAGTCTAAAGTCGGGCAGGGCCGACTATATTATACCCTGCACCACTTTGTAGATCTAAATTTTCGATACCATATCACATCCGTCAAATGTGTTGGGGGCTATATATAAAGGTTTGTCCCAAATATATACATTTAAATATCACTCGATCTGGACAGAATTTGATAGACTTCTACAAAATCTATAGACTCAAAATTTAAGTTGGCTAATGCACTAGGGTGGAACACAATTTTAGTAAAAAAATATGGCAAACATTTAAATCTGAAGCAATTTTAAGGAAACTTCGCAAAAGTTTATTTATGATCGCTCGATATATATGTATTAGAAGTTTAGGAAAATTAGAGTTATATTTTCAAATTTTCGACTAAGCAGTGGCGATTTTACAAGGAAAATGTTGGTCGAAATCAGAAAAACATATATATGGGAGCTAAATCTAAATCTGAACCGATTTCAACCAAATTTGGCACGCATAGCTACAATGCTAATTATACTCCCTGTGCAAAATTTCAACTAAATCGGAGCAAAAAATTGGCCTCTGTGGTCATATGAGTGTAAATCGGCCGAAAGCTATATATGGGAGCTATATCTAAATCTGAACCGATTTCAACCAAATTTGGCACGCAAAGCTACAATGCTAATTCTACTCCCTGTGCAAAATTTCAACCAAATTGGGGTAAAACTCTGGCTTCTGGGACCGTATTAGTCCATATCGGGCGAAAGATATATATGGGAGCTATATCTAAATCTGAACCGATTTCAATAAAATTAGGCACACTTAACTATAGTGCTAATTGTTCTTCTTGTGCAAAATTTTAGGCAAATTAGGGTAAAACTCTGGCTTCTGGGGCCATATAAGTCCATATCGGGCGAAATATATATATGGGAGCTATATCTAAATCTGAACCGATTTCTTCCAAAATCAATAGGGATCTATTCTGAGCCAAAACACATACTTGTGCCAAATTTGAAGTCGATTGGACCAAAACTGCGACCTAGACTTTGATTACAAAATGTGTTCACGGACAGACGGACAGACGGACAGACGGACATCGCTATATCGACTCAGGAGCCCACCCTGAGCATTTTTGCCAAAGACACCATGTGTATATCTCGTCTCCTTCTGGGTGTTGCAAACATATGCACTAACTTATAATACCCTGTTCCACAGTGTGGAGCAGGGTATAAAAAGCGAGTTATAAAAAAAGTGAAAATAAAGAACATCTCTGAAAGGATATTTTTTTGCTTTTAAAGTTGTGCCTTTAGAAGTACTTCCAATTTTATTTTCCTGGGATTCTCTATAGAAATAAAATTTTGACAAAATTTTCTATAGAAATATAATTTTGAAAAAATTTTCTGTAGAAATAAAATTTTTACAAAATTTTCTATAGAAATTAAATTTGGACAATATTTGGTATAGAAATAAAATTTTAACAAACTATTCTATACAAATAAAATTTGGTCAACATTTTTTATAGAAATAACATATTGACAAAATTTTCTATAGAAATAAAATTTTGACAAAATTTTCTATAGAAATAAAATTTTGACAAAATTTTCTATAGAAATTAAATTTGGACAATATTTTCTATAGAAATAAAATTTTAATAAAATATTCTATACAAATAAAATTTGGACAACATTTTTTATAGAAATAAAATTGTGACAAAATTTTCTATAGATATAATGTTGCTACAAAATTTTCTATAGAAATAAAATTTTGCAAAATAAGATTTTTCTGTTTGGTAGTTTTTTGGTAAAATATTCTCCAAATTTTGGTAGAATATTTTTGGCTCGAGTGGCAACCGTGAACCCAACTCTTTGATCTGGAAGGTCAGTTTTTTTTTTTGATTTCAGAAGTGAATACGTTCATTAACCATGCAACCCTTGAAGCTAATCAAGAGAATATGATAAGTATTCACTGGAATGGAAGATTCGCATATGGCATGATATGCTAGTGGCAGGAGTTACAGGGCATATTGCACCCCCTACACACATTCAATTGAGGGAATACAAGTACACTCTCTTTGGTCGTGGTAATGGTTGTATTTCATTGTGTGTATTTGAATGACGGCATCTTATGCATATGTGTAACTGGGTATCTGTGTCTGTGCATGCATATTTTATAGGTCATATCCTTGCTTAAGGATAAATATATAAATACATGAAATCCCTCTACTGTCATCTGCTAACAAGTGCACCACGAATCGAAGCAAAGTCAAACGCGTTGGCATGTGTGTGTTTGTATGGATTGCAAGTTTCAAGGATATTTCACAACATCTATACACACACACATTATCACATATATGTATGTATGTTGCCCGACTAAAGTAAAACTCTAGGAAATCGTAATCGTAAATTGTTCTTCAGTAGGTTTTCTATAAGAAAGGGATACGGACCCATATGAATGGGGCCATGTTGTAACTGAACTAAAGATGTCGACTATAAAATGCATGAAATATGAATGCTTGCACACAAAACCTCATTTTATTTCCATTCACAAAGGGAATTCTCTAAATGAGGTCTACAGTGTTTCATTATTCCTTTGATTTATATGTGTGCTAGGTAGAGTGAGACATCATTTAAATGTTGTGTGAAAATATTAAGTGGTATGTCATTGGTGACATTGGTTTTACATGAATTGGCTCAATTTGCTTAGAGGAACATATGTAGGGTCGTTTGGACTGATGCTGGAATATTTATGTTTATATTCAACTCCTGGGCGTTTAATAAGTTTACAATTCCCTTTGGACGAATGTAAATGCCATGCCACATTATATGTAAAACCATTTAGAAGAGTTTTGAAACACTCACAAATAAACCCATGACCTTTTCCTATGCAAGAGGGGAATGCAAGCCACGCCAAGTATATCTACTTATTGAGAGCCAAAAGTCTCTCTTAGGATAGATAGGGTATAGTGATAGTCCAGTATTTTTGATAACGAAGGTGGTGAACTTCAGATTATCAATGAGTGCATTTTACCAAAAATTTTAGTTTTTTTACTTTTTGGTATGTGAAAGAATTCTTGATGTACCTCTCCAACTAGGGGTACTTAACAAATTTCCTCTAGGAATACAATTTTGACAAAATTTCCTATAGAGATAACATTTTGCTAAAATTTTCTATAGAGATAAAATTTTGCTTAAATTTCCTATAGAGATAAAATTTTGCCAAAAACTCCTATAGAGATAAAATTTTGCCAAAAATTCCTATAGAGATAAAATGTTGACAAAATTTTCTATAGAAATAATTTTTTTTACAAAATTTTCTATAGAAATAAAATTTTGACAAAATTTTCTATAGAAATAAAATTTTGACAAAATTTTCTATAGAAATAACATTTTGACAAAATTTTCTACGGAAATAAAATTTTGACAAAATTTTCTATAGAAATAAAATTTTGACAGAACTTTCTGTAGTAATAAAATACTTACAAAACTTTTTGTAGAAATAAAATATTGACAAAATTTTCTATAGAAATAAAATTTTGATAAAATTTTCTACTGAAATAAAATTTTTACAAAATTTTCTATAGAAATAAAATTTTGATAAAATTTTCTATTGAAATAAAATGTTTACAAAATTTTCTATAGAAATAAAATTTTTACAAAATTTTCTATAGAAATAAAATATAAACAAGATAAAATCTTGACCAATGTATTTAAAGTCAATATATACATTTTAACTCTAGTGGCAACCGTGATGGAAAGATGGGAAGCCCGGTTCCAAAGATTTTGCCTTTACACTAATGATTTTTATATTGATTCCGAGCCAAAGAAGAGGAGAGTTGAACTAAGGATACATTTTATTCTGCTTTTTTGTTCATGTGGTATTAAAATCTGTAACGGGGTTTTTTCGTCGCTTTCAATCAGAGGCTATTGAATTCGTTGAGACGTGGACGGTTGGTCGTTACTGAATAGATTGGCTCGTGGGCGATTGGGAAGTTCGGCATTCGTCGATTTGTAGTTGATAGGGAACTTGCTGTTAAAATCTTCGGCTTTCAGACGGTTGCAAGTGTTGCTACAGTTGATTGTTGTAGATGGTGTGGCAGTGGTATGAAATTCGGGATCAGCTTCGGGTCGGTAATAGGTAAAGGTCGGTGTTTAGTAATGTCACGCAAACTACTACACGCAGAGAAGAAACATGATTGTCACAATCATATTCGAAGAGCAAAATAATATGATAGGAGCTATTTTTGCGGCGACCATGTAACATTTTAACCTGCAACCATGTTGGATCAGTGAACATGGTTCTAAGAAAAATATAATTGTCTCATCTAAAATGTTATTATATTGATAACAAGAATTTTGTTTGAATGAAAAGACAATGGTCACGATTTAAAATGTTATGGTATTCATTCAAAATGTTTTTCTTCTAGTTAAAAGAACGTGGTCACAACCTAAAATGTTTTGATCTTTATGAAAAAACTTTTTTCATCGTCGAAAAAAGGACGCCACTTGAGAAAAGAAAACACAAAATTAACTTAATTTATTTGTTTTTGTTTATTTATAAACTAATTCATTGTTTGTTTGTATTTATAATGTCGTGCAAGCAAACATCACATATTTTTACACACACTATTTTATTTCAATTTCAACAATAAGTAATAATTCCATATTTACATCGTGTGCCCATCAAATGTACAAACGCAGACATCATGTAACTGCAAATAAAAATAAATGATCCATATAGCAAAATTCAGAACAAACAAGTATATACGGCCGTAAGTTCGGCCAGGCCGAATCTTATGTACCCTCCACCATGGATTGCGTAGGAACTTCTACTAAAGGCTGTCATCCACAATCGAATTACTTGGGTTGCGATAACACTTGCCGATGGCAAGGTATCGTAAAACTTTTTAACACTGTCTTCTAAATTGTAAGTTAGCCCATACGGGGTATATATTAAACAAAAAAAGGCCGATTAAATACGTATATAATCTAGTTTGACAAAATTTTCTATAGAACTAAAATTTTGACAAAATTTTCTATAGAAATGAAACCTTGACAAAATTTTCTATAGAAATAAAATTTTGACAAAATTTTCTATAGAAACAAAAATTTGACAAAATTTTCTATAGAAATAAAAACTTGACAAAATTTTCTTTAGAAATAAAATGTTGACAAAATTTTCTATGGAAGTAAAATGTTGACAAAATTTTCTATAGCAATACAATTTTGACAAAAATTTCTATAGAAATAAAATGTTGACAAAATTTTGTATAGAAATGAAATTTTGACAAAATTTTGTATAGAAATAAAATGTTGACAAAATTTTCTACAGAAATAAATTTTTTACAAAATTTTCTATAGAAATAAAATTTTGACAAACATTTCTATAGAAATAAACTTTTGATAAAACTTTCTATAGAAATGAAATTTTAACAAAACTTTCTATAATAATAAAATTTGACAAAATTTTCTATGGAAATAAAGTTTTGGTAGATTACAAAATTTTCTATAGAAATAAAATTTTGACAAAATTTTCTATGGAAATAAAATTTTGACAAACATTTGTATAGAAATAAACTTTTGACAATACTTTCTATAGAAATGAAATTTTGACAAAACTTTCTATAGTAATAAAATTTGACAAAATTTTCTATGGAAATAAAGTTTTGGTAGATTGTTTTTGGCGATATGGACCAATTTTTGTGTAATAAGTCATCGGCTATATATAACTAAAGACCGATATGGACCAATTTTTACATGGCTGTTAGAGGCCATATATTGACAAAATGTACCATATTTCAACCGTATCGGATGACTTTTGCTCCTCCAAGAGGTTCCGGACGTCAAATCTGGGGACGGTTTATATGGCGGCTATATATAATTATGGACCGATATGGACCAATTTTTGCATGGTTATTAGAGGCCGTAAATTAACATCAGGTACCAAATTTCAACCGGATCGGATGAATTTTGCCCCTCCAAGAGGCTCCGGAGGTCAAATCTGGGGATCGGTTTATATGGGGGCTATATATAATTATGGACCGATATGGACCAATTTTTGCATGGTTGTTAGAGACCATATACTAACACCATGTACCAAATTTCAACTGGATCGGATGAATGTTGCTCTTCCAAGAGGCTCCGGAGGTCAAATCTGGGGATCGGTTTATATGGGGGCTATATATAATTATGGACCGATATGGACCAATTTTTGCATGGTTATTAGAGGCCATAAACTAACATCAGGTACCAAATTTCAACCGGATCGGATGAATTTTGCCCCTCCAAGAGGCTCCGGAGGTCAAATCTGGGGATCGGTTTATATGGGGGCTATATATAATTATGGACCGATATGGACCAATTTTTGCATGGTTGTTAAAAACCGTATAATAAGACCACGTACTAAATTTCAACCGGATCGGATGAATTTTGCTCCTCCAAGAGGCTCCGGTGGTCAAATCTGGGGATCGGTTTATATGGGAGCTATATATAATTATGGACCGATATGGACCAATTTTTGCATGGTTGTTAGAGGCCGTATACTAACATCAGGTACCAAATTTCAACCGGATCGGATGAATTTTGCCCCTCCAAAAGTCTCCGGAGGTCAAATCTAGGGATCGGTTTATATGGGGGCTATATATATTTATGGACCGATATGGACCAATTTTTGCATGGTTGTTTGAGACCGTATACTAAGACCACGTACCAAATTTCAACCAGATCGGATGAATTTTGCTGCTCCGGGAGGCTCCCCAAGCCAAATTTGGGGATCGGTTTATATGGGGGCTATACGAAAACGTGGTCCGATATGGCCCATTTTCAATACCATCCGACCTACATCAATAACAACTACTTGTGCCAAGTTTCAAATCGATAGCTTGTTTCGTTCGGAAGTTAGCGTGATTTCCACAGACGGACGGACAGCCGGACAGACGGACAGACGGACGGACGGACAGACGGACAGACGGACGGACGGACGGACATGCTTAGATCGACTCAGAATTTCACCACGACCCAGAATATATATACTTTATGGGGTCTTAGAGCAATATTTCGATGTGTTACAAACGGAATGACAAAGTTAATATACCCCCATCCTATGGTGGAGGGTATAAAAAGGCCGATTAAATACGTATATAATTCAGTTTGACAAAATTTTCTATAGAAATAAAATTTTGACAAAATTTTCTATAGAAATAAAAACTTGACAAAATTTTCTATAGAAATAAAATGTTGACAAAATTTTCTATGGAAGTAAAATGTTGACAAAATTTTCTATAGCAATAAAATTTTGACAAAATTTTCTATAGAAATAAAATGTTGACAAAATTGTCTATAGAAATAAAATGTTGACAAAATTTTCTACAGAAATAAATTTTTTACAAAATTTTCTATAGAAATAAAATTTTGACAAAATTTTCTATGGAAATAAAATGTTGACAAACATTGCTATAGAAAGAAACTTTTTACAAAACTTTCTATAGAAATGAAATTTTGACAAAACTTTCTATAGTAATAAAATTTGACAATTTTTACATGGCTGTTAGAGGCCATATACTAACGAAATGTACCAAATTTCAACCGCATCGGATGACTTTTGCTCCTCCAAGAGGCTCCGGAGGTCAAATCTGGGGATCGGTTTATATGGAAGCTATATATAATTATGGACCTATATGGACCAATTTTTGCATGGTTGTTAGAGACCATATACTAACACCACGTACTAAATTTCAATTGGATCGGATGAATTTTGCTCATCCAAGAGGCTCCAGAGTTCAAATCTGAGGATCGGTTTATATGGGAGCTACATATAATTATGGACCGATATGGACCAATTTTTGCATGCTTGTTAGAGACCGTACACTAACATCAGGTACCCAATTTCAAACGGATCGGATGAATTTTGCCCCTCCAAGAGGCTCCGGAGGTCAAATCTGTGGATCGGTTTATATGGGTGCTATATCTAATTATGGACCGATATGGACCAGTTTTTGCATGGTTGTTAGAGACCATATACTAACACCACGTACCAAATTTCAATCGGGTAGGATGAAGTTTGCTCCTCCAAGAGGCTCCGGAGGTCAAATCTGGGGATCGGTTTATATGGGAGCTATATATATTTATGGACCGATATGGACCAATTTTTGCACGGTTGTTAGAGACCGTATACTAACATCAGGTACCAAATTTCAACCGGATCGGATGAATTTTGCCCCTCCAAGAGGCTCCGGAGGTCAAATCTGGGGATCGGTTTATATGGGGGCTATATATAATTATGGACCGATATGGACCAATTTTTGCATGGTTGTTAGAGACCGTATACTTAGACCACGTACCAAATTTCAACCGGATCGGATGAATTTTGCTGCTCCGGAAGGCTCCGCAAGCCAAATTTGGGGATCGGTTTATATGGGGGCTATACGTAAACGTGGGCCAATATGGCCCATTTTCAATACCATCCGACCTACATCAATAACAACTACTTGTGCCAAGTTTCAAGTCGATAGCTAGTTTCGTTCGGAAGTTAGCGTGATTTCCACAGACGGACGGACAGCCGGACAGACGGACAGACGGACAGACGGACAGACGGACGGACGGACGGACATGCTTAGATCGACTCAGAATTTCACCACGACCTAGAATATATATACTTTATGGGGTCTTAGAGCAATATTTCGATGTGTTACAAACGGAATGACAAAGTTAATATACCCCCATCCTATGGTGGAGGGTATAAAAACAGGTATATTTTTCAATTACACTTTCCTTTTCTGTGTTCACATAAAACCACGTGCCACTTATGAATAAATAAATTAACACAAAACACAGTAAATCCGTATTCTCCGTCCATTCCAAGAAACAATCAACACATGACTGACGCGCAAAATGAAAATCGTGTACCTGCTCAATGTTTTTATAAAATTCTTTTCGCTGAAAAAAAGTTAAAAAATTAAATGGTCACGAAAAAAATGTAAATGGTCTTTATGGCCATGTAATGGTTCTAGACATATCTATACTTAACCTATAAAAATACTTTTTTCCCTGTAAAAAAGTAAAAAAATTGAATGGTCAGTTACATGATTTTCCCGACCATTTAATGGTCTCAAATTCTATCATTAAAATGGTAGAACATGTTTGCGGTATTTGAGAACCATTCAAATGCTTATTGCCACCATACATTTTTCTCCGCTCGAAAACTATTTTTACAAAGACAAAATACATGGTTTTCGCGGCAATTACATGCTCTAGATAAGCATTAAATGGATGCGGCAACCATTTCCAACCATGGTTTTTCTGTGCGTGTACTACGGCTACTAGGTAATCTACGAGCGAGCAGTAGGCCCGAAGGTCTCTGTGGTGGAACAGTAGGCCCGAAGGTCTCTGTGGGGGACAGTAGGCCCGAAGGTCTCTGTGGGGAACAGTAGTCTCGAAGATCTCTGTGGTGGAACAGTAGGCCCGAAGGTCTCAAAGGACGCAAAGAAAGTATCACCGAACTTCGAGCGGAACGATGTGCAACGAGCCACTGCAGGATCCGCACCTAGCTGTATAAAGTAGATGCAGGTGTTTGTCCGAAGTCTCATTCTGTAGCAGCGTTGACACAATGAATTTTTATTTTGGACCAACAATTTTCCAAAATTGGGCCAAAATGCGTACCAGCGGAACATTTTTCCAAATTAAATTAATAACCTTTAATAGTTAAATTTTTCTAAAATTGTACTTCTATAGAAAATTTTGTCAAAATTTTATTTCTGTAGAAATTTGCATCAAAATTTTATTTCTATAGAAAATTATGTCAATATTTTATATCTATAGAAAATTTTGTCAAAATTTTATTTCATTGTTGTTGTTTTTTTATTTCAGCTTAAAACCATGCATTGACTAAACTACAAGCGTAGCATAACCACCCGAGGAAAAGAATGTTTGTCAAATTTATTTGGGCAAAGTCCTATAGACTGCAAGTTGGTTGGATGGACGCACATTTCGGAATTACCACATTCCTCATCAGCATACTCTACATGCAGCAAAACTATCAATCAATTATCAGAATAAATGCAGGCAGTTCATTAAACCCAACAATGAATCACACTTGAACCTTCCAAAAAAAGGTATTTCGGAATAAGCCGGCTATCATTCAAAACCTTTTTTCAGAAGGTTCAAGTGTGGTTTATTGTTGGGTTTAATGAACTGCCTGAATTTATTCTGATAATTGGTTGATAGTTTTGCTGCAAGTAGAGGATGCTGCAAGAGAGGTAATTCCGAAACGTGCGTCCATCCAACCATCTTGCAGTCTATAGGGCTTTGCCCAAATAAATTTGACAAACATTATTTTCCTCTGTTGGTTAAGCTACACTTGTAGTTTAGTCTATGAAAACAATAATAAAACAAAACGAATGAAAATTTTATTTCTATAGAAATTTCTGTCAACGTTTTATTGGTATAGAAAATTTTGTCAACATTTTATTTCTATAGAAAATTTGGTTGTATAGAAAATTTTGTCAAAATTTTATATCTATAGAAAATTTTGTCAAAATTTCATTTCTGTAAAAAATTTCGTCAAAATTTTATTTCTATAGAAAATTTTATCAACATTTTATTTCTATAGAAAATTTTGTCAACATTTTATTTCTATAGAAAATTTTGCCAACATTTTATTTCTATAGAATATTTTGTCAACATTTTATTTTATAGAAAATTTTGTCAAAATTTTATTTCTGTAGAAAATATTGTCAAACAGGCGATTAACGTCCAAATGAATGACATTTTAATTTTACAATTAATTAGTTTTCGAGCTTTATGGACAAATTAACATACAAAAAGTCAACAAGACGATTTTATTAATTTTGAAAATTTTTCAGAACTATTAAAACTAAGTTGACCTTAGTTAAACAAAAATTTTCATACCACTTAACTGTAAAGACAAAACGACTTCATTGAATTTAAATTGAAAACGTGAAAATAACCGACAGACGACTGTCTGGTATATTGTCGGAAATCGATATGTCGATGTATTATAAACGGAATGTCAAACTTGTTTTACGTATTAGAGGTATTAGAGGTCTGCTCAATTCCATTGGTAAATGCAGAGTACATGTGTACTTGCTACATGAGTACATCTATTTGAGGGAGTCGCAAAACAATTGGTACAAATTTCATCCGATCCGGCTGAAATTTGGTACATGATGTTGGTATATGGTTTCTAAACACCGTGCCAGAATTGGTCCACATCGGTTCATAATTACATATAGCCCCCATATAAACCGATCCCCAGATTTGGCTTGAGGAGTCTCTAAGAGAAGCAAATTTCATCCAATCCGGTTGAAGTTTGGAACGTGGTGTTAGTATATGATTTCTAACCACCGTGCCAGAATTGGTCCACATCGGTTCACAATTATATATAGCCTCCATATAAACCGATCTCCAGATTTGGCTTGCGGAGCCTCTAAGAGAAGCATATTTCATCCGATCCGGTTGAAATTGGGAACATGGTGTTAGTATATGGTCTATAACAACCGTGCTAGAATTGGTCCATATCGGTCCATAATTATATATAGCCCCCATATAAACCGATCCCCAGATTTGGCTTGCGGAGTTGAAGTTTGGAACATGGTGTTAGTATATGATCTCTAACAACCGTGCCAGAATTGGTCCACATCGGTTCATAATTACATATAGCCCCCATATAAACCGATCCCCAGATTTGGCTTGCGGAGTCTCTAAGAGAAGCAAATTTCATCCAATCCGGTTGAAGTTTGGAACATGGTGCTAGTATATGATTTCTAACCACCGTGCCAGAATTAGTCCACATCGGTTCACAATTATATATAGCCCCCATATAAACCGATCCCCAGATTTGGCTTGCGGAGCATCTAAGAGAAGCATATTTCATCCGATCTGGTTGAAATTGGGAACATGGTGTTAGTATATGGTCCTTAACAACCGTGTCAGAATTGGTCCATATCAGTCCATAATTATATATAGCCCCCATATAAACCGTTCTCCAGATTTGACCTCCGGAGGAGCAAAATCCATCCGATCCGGTTCAAATGTGGAACGTGGTGTTAGTATATGGCCGCTAACAACCATACCAAAATTGGTCCATATCGGTCTATAGTTATATATAGCCGATCTCCAATCACACAAAAATTGGTCCATAACGGTTCATAATCATGGTTGCCACTCGAGCCAAAAATAATCTACCAAAATTTTATTTCTATAGAAAATTTTGTCAAAATTTTATTTCTATCGAAAATTGTGTTAAAATTTTACTTCTATAGAAGATTTTGTTAAAATTTTATTTCTATAGAAAATTTTGTCAAAATTTTATTTCTATAGAAAATTTTGTTAAAATTTTACTTCTATAGAAGATGTTGTCAAAATTTTATTTCTATAGAAAATTTTGTTAAAATTTTATTTCTATAGAAGATTTTGTTAAAATTTTATTTCTATAGAAAATTTTGTCAAAATTTTATTTGTATAGAAAATTTTGTTGAAATTTTACTTCTATAGAAGATTTTGTTAAAATTTTATTTCTATAGAAAATTTTGTTAAACTGAATTATACACGTATTTAACGATCTTTTTTGATTTAATATATACCATGTATGGGCTTACATACAATTTAGAAGATGGTGTGAAGAGGTTTGAAGATACCTTGCCATCGGCAAGCGTTACCGCAACTTAACATAAGTAATTCGATTGTGGATGGCAGTGTTTAGAAGAAGTTTCTACCCAATCCATGGTGGATAAGCTTCGGCCTGGCCGAACTTACGGCCGTATATACTTGTTATTGTTCCTTTTTTTCGGAACACATATTGTTTCGGATAAATACTTGGTGGTATTTGACAAGGAAGTATTCTCTTCACTTCACTACTTGCGCTCTGAGAGAAAGACAGTGCATGTACTATATTCGACAGCGAATTGCATACATGTAGTGAAAAGTTATTCTATGCAGGCCTCTACTACGTATAACAAAATCCATACATCTCTCCACATGTACGAGCATGGTACAAATATTAGGTATATTTTACTAAAAGCTACTAAATCAGTTGGTTTAGTAATTTTAATTTTTGTTTTTGTATTTCTGAACGGAACCTATTAATAATTTATGTATATGCAGTGTGAAGTGATAAATGTTACACTGAAATTTATTGCCAAACCAAAAATGACTATGCTCGTTAACCTCTATTCAATTACATGGAGATAGCAATATGACCAATGCATAATATCTATAATATGACAAAATATCATAGCATTTTGTAGCTATATATCAAAAAATAAATCTCTACAATATTTGTACAATGATTTTACAATTGTTTAGCATTGTCGTTTCTCGATTTCAAATTTCTAAAACATTTATTTGCATATAAGCCAACTAAAAATGATTGATTATAGAAATCCACACAAATAAATGTATTGGCGTACTTTTTAATGTGAATTGTGAGTTTTGAGGGTTTCTCTCGATTATGCTCTTTCAAAAATCACAATAGATCTACCACAATACCCAATAAGTATACGATAATGGATGATGACAACAACGACAACAACGATGATGATGATGACGGTGTGTATACCGTATCGTATCAGTATCTGGTGTAGTGTCAATGCTTGGTACCATGTACGTATGATTTATATTTATGGTTGTGTCATTATTAGCATAACTCATACGCTACGGAGACCTCATAGCTTTGCATTGTCGATTGCTTGAATGGCGGACTAGAAAACACCAGGGATGGAAAATAAAATTTTTAAGAAAGTAAAAAAAAAGTACAAAAAAAATACCTTTTTTTGAGCGAAAAAGTACTTTTCACTAAATTTCAACAAAAATTCTATTTGAAGATCATTGAGAAGAGCTCCCTTAGACTGCATTCTAAAGAAAATAAAATTTTGTTTATCAACTCCCCAATTTTAAATATTTTTTTGTTTTAGTTTTATATCCACCTACAATGTACCGTAATTACGGTCGCCACAGTTGATATAAATCTACTGTTTGGTAGATTGGTAGAATTCATGGTCTTTCATAAATTTTCTGTAGATAAATAATAATAAATTTTTGACAAAATTTTCTATAGCAATAAAATTTTGACAAAATTTTCTACCGAAATAAAATGTTGACAAAATTTTCTACCGAAATAAATGTTTGAACAAATTTTCTATAGAAATACAATTTTGACAAAATTTTCTATAGAAATAAAATTTTGACAAAATTTTCTGTAGAAATAAAATTTTGTCAAAATTTTCTATAGAAATAAAATGTTGTCAAAATTTTCTATAGAAATAAAATTTTGACAAAATTTTCTACAATAGAAAATAAATAGACAATAAAATCAAAATTTCTAAAATTTTCTACCGAAATAAAATTTTGACAAAATTTTCTACCGAAATAAAATTTTGACCAAATTTTCTACCGAAATAAATGTTTGGTAGAATTCATGGTCTTTCATAAATTTTCTGTAGATAAATAAAAATAAATTTTTGACAAAATTTTCTATAGAATTAAAATCTTGACAAAATTTTCTACCGAAATAAAATTTTGACCAAATTTTCTACCGAAATAAAATGTTGACAAAATTTTCTACCGAAATAAATGTTTGAACAAATTTTCTATAGAAATACAATTTTGACAAAATTTTCTATAGAAAAAAATTTGACAAAATTTTCTATAGAAATAAAATATTGTCAAAATTTCCTATAGATATACAATTTTTACAAAATTTTCTATAGAAATAAAATTTTGACAAAATTTTCTACAATTGAAAATAAATAGAGAATAAAATCAAAATTTCTAAAATTTTCTACCGAAATAAAATTTTGACCAAATTTTCTATAGATATACAATTTTTACAAAATTTTCTATAGAAATAAAATTTTGACAAAATTTTCTACAATAGAAAATAAATAGAGAATAAAATCAAAATTTCTAAAATTTTCTACCGAAATAAAATTTTGACAAAATTTGCTATAGACGTAAAATGTGACAAAATTTTCTACAGAAATAAAATTTCGAAAGATATAAAATTTTGACAAAATTTTCTGTAGAAATAAAATGTCATAAAAATAAATCATAAAAATCACATACTCTTTTCTACTAAAACATTCTTGAAATTCAAGAAAATCGTGTTCTTGACAATGGCGAGATTTTCTTCCCGCATGAACTTGTCTGTTTTGCCAAATTTGTAAAAGACTATTAGCCAATAAGTTTGTTAAATACTTTCTCAAAATATTAAAATATTTTGTTAAAACTACTGTACCATAAATCTGATATCGACTCAAAAATGTATACACAAATCATTCCCGGGGGTACTACGGAATTGATCAGGTTGAAAAAGTATTGAAAAAAGTACTATAGTACTGCATTTTCCATCCCTGGAGAACACTCACAACACAGCCAAAATGTGTGTGTGTGTACGTTTGGTTGTTGTTGTTGTTCGATTTGTTGCTTTGCCATCAAAAAAAGGCAATTTTATATTCACCCCATAATATTGGTGGTGCTCTCCTCTTGAAAGAAATGGAGAATCGCCTGATAAAATATTGATTATTTAAATTTTGCAATATCCTGAGCACACACACACACACACAGAAAAGACACCGACTCCTTTGGTGAAATCGTATAACGGCTATTGTAGCATATCAAATATGCCATACTATATGTGTATACAATATACTTGTACTACTTATATTTGTTATTTCAGTCTGTATGTGTGTGATGGTGTGTGTGTATAGGAATGTAGGAATATGCATACATACATACATATTATATATGGTTTTATTGTCATGTATGAACATTCGATCATTTTCCCATTCCTCTCATTGCCCTTGCTATGGGCAATGGAAGCTGTTGTATTGACATATTTATTGTTCTTTCAACCTCTTTTATGTGATTTTTCGTTGTTCTTTTCTTCGTTTGCAATCGAAAGAAACAAATAAGAATAAATGAATGTGAAATAAGTTTCTAAATCAGCAGGTTATAAGAAATCAAATAATTTTTCTCGATATTTAAATTGAAAATCGGTAAGAGTTAAGTTCTATGGAACGCAAAAGGTAAAAGCGTCCTAAAAGATTAAATTTATATACTTGACGTCTATAACTCATTTGCAAAAACTTTTCAAACGATTGACTTTAAATTTCTTACACTGAGAATACAGTGAATACTTTTCCATTGCAAAAATTGCACAAAATTGAATGCAGTAAAATTGAACATGAATAGTTTTTTCACTTGATTGCCTTTATAATTCTCATAAATTAATAAAAAAAATAATTAAATATATTTTATTTGTATATTAGTTCAATGTATGTAGTAAAATTAACAAGATAGAAGTAAGATAGTTATATATTTTTTTAACTCTTTTCCATTGCAAAATGCACTAAAATTGAATGCAGTAAAATTGAACATGAATAGTTTTTTTCACTTGACTGCCTTTATAATTCTCATAAATTATAAAAAAAAAAAGTATATACAGCACTAAGTTCGGCCGGGCCGAATCTTAAATACCCACCACCATGAACCAAATATTAGTGTTTCCTTTGAAATTTCAGGAGGGCTTGGAGACTTGAGGACACTTCCCGAAGATAAATTTAAAGATTTCACCTATGAGGACTATATCAGATTCTGGATTTATAAGAACCATTTTTGTTTGAGTTTTAGAGGAATCATTAACATCTTGTAAGTGTGCAAGAAAATTATAAAATAACGTCTTGATTTGAAATCTTAAATCTGTAGAAGTAAAATCTGGAAATTTTACATTGAGTTTCAAGCAATTTTCATGATCAGTGCGCCTTCTACACCCTCAAAAAGTGAAGTCGGTGTGTATGGAGGCATTGCCAAATGGACCGATAAAAAATTAATCCGATACACGTTTTTGTGAGCCTAAAATACCAGAATATTTACAATTTCAGGCTAATCAGATAAAAACTACGGTTTCTAGAAACCCAAGGAGTTAAATCGGGAGTCGTTCTTATGGGGGCTATACTAAAATATGGACCGATACACACCGTTTTCGGGACACCTCTTTATGACCCGAAAATACCTCTAGATTTCCAATTTCAGGCAAAAAGGATAAAAACTTCGGATTCTAGAAGCCAAAGAAGTAAAATCGGGAAATCGGTCTATATGGGGGCTATACCAAAATATGGATTGATACTCACCATTTTCGGCACACCTCTATATGGTCCTAAAATACCTCTAGATTTCCAATTTCAGACAAATTTGATAAAAACTACGGTTTCTATAAGTCCAAGACCCTAAATCGGGAGGTCGTTTTATATGGGGACCATACCAAAACATGGACCGATACTCACAATTTTTGGCACACGTATTTGTGGTTCTACAATACCGCTAGATTTCCAATTTCAGGTAAATTGAATAAAAACTGCGGTTTCTATAAGCCCAAGAAATAAAATCGGGAGATCGGTCTATATGGGGGCTATACCAAAACATGGACTGATACTCACCATTTTTGGCACACCTCTTTATGGACATAAAATACCTCTAGATTTCAAATTTCAGGTAAATTGGATAAAAACTACGATTTCTATAAGCCCAAGACCCAAAATCGGGAGGTCGGTTTATATGGGGACTATATCAAAACCTGGACCGATATAGCCCATCTTCGAACATGACCTGCCTGCAGGCAAAAGACGAGTTTGTGCAAAATTTCAGCACGATTGCTTCATTATTGAAGACTGTAGCCTGATTACAATAGACAGAGAGATAGACGGACAGACGGACATCGTTATATCGTTTTAGAAATTCTCCCTGATCAAGAATATATAAACTTTATATAGCCGGAAATCGATATTTCGATGTGTTACAAACGGAATGACAAACTTATTATACCCCCGTCACCATTCTATGGTGGTGGGTATAACAAGATCATTTCACCCAGTACGCTTCCCGATGATAAATTTAAAGATTCTACCTATGAAGACTAGATCAGGTTCTGTATTCAAAAGAACCAATTTTATTTGAGTTTTAGAGGAATAATAAACGTCTCGCGTAAGTGTGCAAGAAAATGATGGAAAACAAGTATATACGGCCGTAAGTTCGGCCAGCCGAATCTTATATACCCTCCACCATGGATTCCATAGAAACTTGTACTAAAGACTGTCATACATAATTGAATTACTTGTGCTGCGGTAACACTTGCCGATGGCAAGGTATCTAAAAACTTCTTAACACCGTCTTCTCAATTATAAGTTAATCCATACGGGGTAATAAGGCCGATTAAATAAATATATAATTCAGATTGACAAAATTTTTTATAATAATAAAATTTTGACAAAATTTTCTATAGCAATAAAATTATTTGGTAGATTATTTAAATCTACCAAATAAAAATAAATTTATAAAATAAAACATTTTGGTAGATTATTTTTGAGGATCGGCTTTATATAACTATAGACCCATATGGACCAATTTTGGCCATATACTAGCGCAATGTACCAAATTTCAACCGGATCGGATGAATTTTGCTCCACCAAGAGCTCCGGAGGTAAAATCTGGGGATCAGTTTAAATGGGGGCTACATATAATTATGGACCGGTATGGACCAATATTTGCATGGTTGTTAGAGACCACATACTAACAAAACGTACCAAATTTAAACAGGATCGGGTGAATTTTGCTCTTCGGAGGTCAAATCTGGGGATCGGTTTATATGGGGGCTACATATAATTATGGACCGATATGGACCAATTCCAGCATGGTTGTTAGAGACCATATAATAACACCACGTACCAAATTTCAACCGAATCGGATGAATTTTGCTCATCCACGTGGCTCCGGAGGTCAAATCTGGGTATCGGTTTATATGGGGGCTATATATAATAATAGACCGATGTGGACCAATTTTTGCATAGTTGTATGAGACCATATACTAACACTATGTACCAAATTTCAGCCGGATCGGATGAAATTTGCTTCTCTTAGAGGCTCTGCAAGCCAAATCTGGGGATTTGTTTATATAGGGGCTATATATAATTATGGACCGATATGGACCAGTTCCTGCATGGTTGTTAGAGACCATATACTAACACTACGTACCAAATTTCAACCGAATCGGGCGAATTTTGCTCTTCCAAGGGGGTCCGGAGGTCAAATCTGGGTATCGGTTTATATGGGGGCTATATATAATTATAGACCGATGTGGACCAATTTTTGCATAGTTGTATGAGACCATATACTTACACCATATACCAAATTTCAGTCGGATCGGATGAAATTTGCTTCTCTTAGAGGCTCCGCAAGCCATATCGGGGGATCGGTATATATGGGGGCAATATAAAATTATGGACCAATGTGGACCAAATATTGCATGGTTGTTAGAGACCATATGCTAACACCATATATCAAATTTCAGCCGAATCGGATGAAATTTGCTTCTCTTAGAGGATCCACAAGCTAAATTTGGGGATCCGTTTATATGGGGGCTATACGTAAAAGTGAACCGATATGACCCATTTGCAATACTATCCGACCTACATCAATAACAACTACTTGTGCCAAGTTTCAAGTCGATAGCTTGTTTCGTTCGTAAGTTAGCGTGATTTCAACAGACGGACGGACGGATGAACATGCTCAGACCGACTCAGAATTTCACCATGACCCAGAATATATATACTTTATGGGGTCTTAGAGCAATATTTCTATGAGTTACAAACGGAATGGCAAACTTATTATACCCCCGTCACCATTCTATGGTGGTGGGTATAAAAATTGTCTTTCGGCTTATCTCTGATTTACACGTTATACTGCCGATTTAAATATGTCAAACATACAAATCTACTGCTATATTAATTCAAATATTTGTTATTCTAACAAAAATATTATTTGTTTACTCTCACCTCAATTTCAGATATCATCACTATGGCACAAATGTAGAGATATACAATGAAGAGAAGCTCCATCTCCCCCTGCTCCACCCCACAACCATACGTTATGGAAGCCTATAGCTGAATACAATCATCACAAGAACCAGGAATACGTAAATGCGACCAGATAGACCAAAAATAGAGATAAAATAAACAACGGAACAAGGATTCATTCATTCATTCGTTAGTATCAAAATGAATATGCCAACTATGTAGAATATGCATATATGCAGTTCGTTTAAATTAAAAACCAAAAAATTACAAATCTAGCTAAATATACTAAATAAATGAACACCTATAGTCAAATATATATAAATAAATACAATAACAACAACAACAATATCACATGTGATATAAAAGAAAGGCATATACACATACACCTGTGTATCGGGCATATGTATTGTACGATCATACACAAACGCCGATGTATATACATCTGTAAAACATTTGGAATGGAATGTTGTGTCTATGGATGTGTTATGGTGTGCGTGTTGGACCATCTGCTGTACTGACGACTACTACTACTGCTGCTGCTGTACTATATATTTGAATAAATGAATAAATATGTATAAAATAAAAAAAATATGTATATGTATAGGTAAAATATCGATTTACTTGTAGGTGAACACTTGTATGAGCAATACAAACTCAGAGGACACATAGCAATCGACACATATTTTCAAATTGAATACAGTGGTGGACATATGCATGTAAGATGTAAATGCAAATAATACTGATTTTTTTTAGCTGTTTAGCAATATCTGAAAAAATTCCCCACAATGGTTATTATTTTTGTCTATTTATTTTTTTAAATTTAACATAAGGAATCACAAAAAGTTTTTGATTATTTTGAATTTTATTACTAAGTTTTACGGATATTACTCCGTATATACGAATAGATCTCCATTTCTAAAAATTAGTTAAATAATCACATGAAAGTTTGATCATGAAAGTATTTATCAAGCGGGTGACACCAAACAAAATTGAGTCTGTGAGTTATCTTTTTCATTGCTTTCCTGAAATAAAAATATAGGCAGGAAATCAATGAATATGAATATGTATGGATTTATCACAATGCCGACGTGATCCTTTTAATCATTTCGCATTCCATCTAAAAAAAAAAGATAGGGAGAAATATAAAAAAAAAATCGATTTTTTCTTAAATTTTTTAGCTTTTATATCATCGTAAAGACTTTTTGAATCACAATAGCAAATAGTTTGACGCAAAATCCTCAGTCTACTAGAAATAGATCGGATTAGTCCTTTCTATGATTTATATACAGTGCATTTCAGAAAATTTAAATATTTTGCAAAAAACTGCGTAAAACGAATGCTTTTTTTTATATATCACCTTAAAATAACTTTTTGTAAAATGAAAATTAGAAAAAGTATTCTTGGTTGTGCATTAGAAGCAATGACTTTTTTTTTTTGCTGGATCCATAAATTGGGAAAATCGTTGGTAGTAATGAACATTAGAGTCTGTAGACACCATTTGAACTTCAAATACACTGGATATCAAGACATGGGAAATGCAAGAAATAATGAAGCGAATCATGAATAATGTAGGTTTGGTTAGGTTAGGTGACAGCCCGATGTATAAGGCTCACTTAGACTATTCAGTCCATTGTGATACCACATTGGTGAACTTCTCTCTTATCACTGAGTGCTGCCCGATTCCATGTTAAGCTCAATGACAAGGGACCTCCTTTTTATAGACGAGTCCGAAGGGCGTTCCACATTGCAGTGAAACCACTTAGAGAAGCTTTGAAACCCTCAGAAATGTCACCAGCATTATTGAGGTGGGATATTCCACCGCTGAAAAACTTTTTGGTGTTCGGTCGAAGCAGGAATCGAACCCACGACCTTGTGTATTCAAAGCGGGCATGCTAACCATTGCACCACGGTGGCTCCCGAGGAATAATGTAGCTTATTTACCATAGGGATCTGTTTACGAATAAATAAATTATCGAATATTAAGATTTCCTGCGAGAAATTGGTGAAAATTGTCACTAATAGACCTATTACGTGAATGGTACTAGTGCTGTAATTTATGGCATTTTGGGGGTATATATAGGGGCTATATCGATACATTGACGGATATATTTTCGAATCCATCTTCGAATTTGACCTGCCAGCAGCAAGAAGGCTGTGATATTTTGTCAAATAAAAAATTTTTATAATTTTTATAATTTTTAATGTCGGAAACGTTTGACCTCAAATATTTTCAAAAATGCACAATTTTTTCAGATTGAATTTAGAATTTTTTCGACAAAATTTAAATGATTTGTACCATTTTATGACTTCCTACTCTGTTTTTAACCTATTTGAAACAAAACAAGTAAGGAAAGTCTAAAGTCGGGCGGAGCCGACTATATTATAGCCTGCACCACTTGACGGATGTGATATGGTATCGAAAATTTTAG